>NW_026738593.1:23223-35723 GCF_007210705.1 Tigriopus californicus
TTTTACTGCAGAGGGAGTGATTAAGATGGTTTTTTTCTCAATGTCATTTTTCAAGTCCATGATCTTTTTGTGCATGATTTTTGTGCATGATTTTTGTGCATGATTTTGTGCATGATTTTTGTGCAACTTGAGGGTACCTAGATACTGGTAATTTTTTTTTATCATTCCATGTTCGTGTCCATGTGGAATAGTCAACACAAATTTTTGCACACACCATGGCCTAGCACGTTTCGTGTTCTTACGCTGTGTTAAGCTTGCTCTTCTTTTCTACTGCACTACTGCTATATCTTCTCTTCCTTTGCGCGTATTCTGGTCTCCTTACTGGGAAGGAGAGAGTTGGGGTTTGACACTTGTAAAAGTTTCAGAATGAGTGCGAGAGAAGAGCGATTTGTCTGTCGTGCTCGCACTCTCCTAACTGTCTCTGGAGCCGGGCAGGTCGGATGAGAGAACTGGATTTGAGCGCCTCATTTGGCCGTTGCCTGAAGCAGGAGCGGAAGTCGTCACTCGGTAGTCTCTACTTTGAGGTGAATGAAACGACTGACAGCCCATGTGGTATCCCGAGTGTCTTTGCTTACCGTGCGAGAGAGTAAAATCCTTCACGCTAAGCATTGCCATAAGACCGAGAGGTCTCATCGGACGGCGAATGTTCATCCGTTGACGGTTGTATCCCGATACAACGCGAAATAGATAGAGATAAGTCTAGTGTAGGTTTACTAAGTCTTCACTGGACCCGATTTCTGTCTTGTCTTAACTATGAACTTGACTGTTCTGCTCTTCTTGAACGCCAAGGGTGTCTTGCGGCTTTGACCACGGTCACCCTTGTGTGCGAAAGATTCCAGTAGTATTTCGTCTCGTTTAGTTATCTGGTTGATCTGCCAGTAGTCATATGCTTGTCTCAAAGATTAAGCCATGCATGTCCAAGCACAAGCCGAATTAAGGTGAAGCTGCGAACGGCTCATTAAATCACACCTACATACTGGATAGTGTTGGGTCGGTCTATCCCCCCATCAATCCCCCGGCGTTTCAAGGCTTGTTTATGGATACTTTTTTTGCAGAGCTAATACGTCTTAAAGGCCATAGGTAGGCCGTCCTTTTTTGTCTTATGACCACCCCCCTTACATGCCCCAAGCTGAGTAAAGGCCGGGGGATTGATTGATTTTCAATCTATCCCCGAAAATCTATCCCCCATTGTTATAAAAGTATTAGTAACAGGGCACCATGACATACTTTAGGTCAGAATCTGGCATAATAATACCAAATCAATCCCCCCATAACCAACTTCAGTGCCTGGAGGGCCATAGCCCCGCCCATAGGCCCTAGGGACCTGAGTTTTTGATACAATGGAACCATTAGCCATAGCTCAAACATACTTAAGTCTTAACTCTCTAATCCTTCTAGTTCAGCCGGAATTTCGCTTGGTGTCCAGTTGCTAATACCACAGGTCCGGATTTTCAAGCCCCCCAAAATCTACTGTTGCCAAATGCCAATACCAGTTACTACAGGGGGGCTACATATTTTTTTTCAAATTTTGGCTAAGTCCTGGTGTACGGCTGCTAATACAGCGTAGTACATAGGACCTATCCCCTTTCAATAAGGTATGAGTCAAATGGACATAGCGTAAAAACGGCAATACAATAGAAGTAACAAAACATTGGATTATATTACAATTTAAATCTATTAGGTCAGCCAATATCTTGAATATAATAAAATGCTAAAGTCCCCGATATATTATACGTCTAAAAGTGGCTTATTACATATCATAAGTCTTGAAATAGTACTTAAACATATCATAACACGCAACTTGCAATCAGTTGAGTAAGGTGTGAGTCAAAATGGACATAGTGTAAGATTGGTACTTTAGTAGTAGTAACAATATATTGGATTCTATTACAATCTAAGTCTTTTAAAGAGGCCAACATGTTAAATATAATATAAAGCAAAAGTCCGCAATTTATAATACTACTGTAAGTGGTTTACTACAAATCATAAGTCATTAAATAGTACTTGAATATATCATAACTTGCAACTTGCAATGAATTGAATAAGGTGTGGGTCAAAATGGGAAACAATATTATTAATTTTAACAGGTTATTTTGGGTTTGTAGTTTAAAAGCCAGAATATATATAATATCTGTTAAGTCCTGCATTTCGTAGACTTCACATTATATTATATTATTATTATTATATAATAAACATAATTGCTATCATTTTGAAGTAGTATATAAGTACCTAATACATCATTGGTATACCTTCTGTTTGTTGTCTTCCAACCTAGTTCCAAACTTCATGGCAATGACACAGGTAGCAAAGGGTTGGATCATATAGGTTTTTGACGGTTTTCTTATGCCTTTACTCTGCCTATAGAATCATTTTCCACTGCATTGCTGTACTCGGGAACTGTGTTTTTACTACTTTAATACCCCCCTCGCTGCAGGGAGCATATGAGTAAAGACAAATGTAGTTTGGATAAGACATAAAATGAAAAGGTCTTCTCATGACAAATGAGGTTAAGACAAGAGATGAAATACAGCTTGAAGATGTCTTATTTAAGACAAATTTGGTTCAGACAAGAGATGAAGGAAATAAAAATGTCTTTTTCAAGGCAATACATACATACAACAGCTAAAATGAAATGTCCTTTTCAAGACAAATGAATGGAGTTCATACTCACCTACCTTTCCTCAAAGTTCACTAAACTGAAGCCCTCAAAGAAATGAAAAAGTGAATGAAGTCGTTAAACAGAACCTGTCTTTTTATTTTCGATATTTATCAAGTTCAAAATATGAATCATCTGATTCATTGCCTTGGCAAGAAGACGTTTCAGTCACAGAGAGCCACAAGTTCCATGAATCAGTGCCGTGGTCACTCATCTCTTGCATTTTGGGCTTCCGGCCTTCAGGTCCATAAGCTGCAATACCAAAAGTATTTTAATGTCAGAAACTTGTATTGGCCATGACATCTGCAATTGCTTATATCTACACACCTTTTTCCTTCCTTTGGCGCTTTTTTTCTTTGCGATTGTTCTTTTTCTCTTCAGCCATGATGATGTTTTTCATTCGCTCTCTTCTGTTCTTCTTTAGAGTGATGCACCGTGCCTTTACCCTCCAACCAGGCAACTTTTCCGTGGGTTCCATGACTGTTGATCTTGGCTTGTCAATGTCTCCAAGATATCCGTCATCAGTGTCAGAAGTGGCCATTTTGACGCTAAAGAGAGGGAAAGATTAAAACACACACAATGCCAAGGATAAGGTCAGACTTTTTACCCTTTTCAGTTGAGCAAGACCTTCCAATTGTTAACTTGTGGTCAATTATTAGTCACAAACTCTTCAACACAATGAGTGGATTGCTTTCAGTTTTTCCTATTATATTGTCATTCAAAGTCCATGATTATCTCAATGTCATTCCAGCTTAGACAATAGCCAGCCAACTTGGAGTCACATTCTGATTTTGGCGCCAACCTCTCTCTTCAGAAGTTGAACATACAATCTCCCATAAAAACGTAGAACAATGTGCATTCTTCATCAGTTTATTTCATGTGACCAATTGAGTGCTTTGAAAACGTCCAGTGGTTGTGCTTCTTACTTTTAATCTAGGATCAAGTGCTTGAATAGTGAAGTGATTTGACGCTGCCCTTCCCACTGCCGAAGTACTGAACTTCCCATTTAGGTAAGCACTCAATTAAAGCTACTCATGTAAAGTAAAATAGCCTCCTTTGCCATGGCTTTGCCTCCTTTGCCATGGCTTTGCCTCCTTTGCCATGGCTTTGCCTGCTTTGCCTCCTTTGCCATGCCTTTGCCTCCTTTCTAATCAAATGCCTGTTTGCAACAAGCAAAAGTCGAAAACAACAAACAATTAAGAGGTCAAGTCTTTTTGAAGACTATGTACAGACATATTTCAGGCAGATTTAATCATCTAAACACAAAGAATTAAGAGATTAAGTCTTTTTGAAGACTATTTTTAGACATATTTAAGGCAGAGTTAATCATCTAGACACAAAAATTAAGAGATTCAGTCTTTTTGAAGACTCAAGTCTACTGAGTTGGTTAAATTTGCTTTCACTTTGCATGAAGTATTTAAAGGAGGACTCTCTTCAAAATATTTAAAGAAATCTAATCTCATGTAGAATGTCTTCATCTTCATCTGAGTCATCTTCATCTGAGTCTTCTTCATCTGAGTCATCAGATGGCCAAGAGGAAGTTCCTATTGTGACCAGGAAGATTTTTGAACGTCCAATACCAACAGTGACACCTGACAGCTCCTCCCCCGCCTGTAGTAAGAATGAGAAAGTTGTTGGTACTCATTGGTCAAAGAAGATTAAGGTGTGCCATGTTCCATGTGAGCCTAAAGCGCCTCCAGTCCTCAATAAGTTTGGCATTGCTGACCTTGCTCAATTTGATGGACATTGGTCGGACGAGGAGGGCCTCATTCTTGACAAAGATTATGTACCAGATGCTGATGAAGAAATGAATTCAAGCACCGATTCAGGTGAAGAGGGGGGGAAAAAGAAAGCCAAGAAGGCTGATTCCAAGAAGGCTGATTCCAAGAAGGATGGTGGCCAAGGAGGCCAAACTGCAATCACAGATTCATCCAAAGCGGCAAAATCTACAACTAGATCCTTACATGAATTCTCTGGTGCCCCATCTGATAGGGAAAGAGCCCAAATAGTGGCAAATGTAAGTGTTTTAAGGCAAAGTCGGAAAACCAAGTTCAAAAGAGTTGTAACTGTTGAATCATCACTAGGCCAAGAAACTTCCTGGAGCTGCTGTGGCAGAGCTGTGGTGGAAGTGCCCAGAAGAGAATTGTACCATTCAAACAAAGCGGGCAGACCATTTGAAGAGGCACATGGTGAACATTCACAAGAGGGAGAAAAATGATCCCTTCTTTAAGACTCTTTCTTATGTGCGGTACTCCACCTGTCCTGATTGTGGGTGTCGAAAGGCAAACATGCATCAGCATCGCCAAAGCTGTAAAGCTGCGCAGGCCAAAGAAGTAGTGGAGACTCCCAAGCAGCGGAAGTCCCTCCAAAAGCCAGATGGCCCCAAAACCATTCCAGCCCTTAAGGATTTGAGCAACTCCTCAGTTGAGGATTGTTTTGTCAAATTTCTTGGTAACAGAGCCCCAGTCACCAAGCAAACCTACAGGCGGTATCTGAGGTAATATTAGAGCAAGTGTGGTTAAAATCAATTTGGTTCCAATTGAGAATTGGTAGTGTTATGGCGATCTTCATATCATACAGGTTATTCTTCAAATACTGCCAGAAAGAGGATGAAACCTTTGAACCAAAGGCTCTCTTTGAGAAACTCAACCTTCCCTTTGGGGAGGCTGTTGTTTTACAATCTCATTTAGTGCGGGCATTCTTGCACACCCTATCCCCCACCATGGCCCTAAATGTTGGGAAAGCACTTCTGCTGTTTCTATCAATGTATCAAGACTTTGTTTATGCCAATTACGAAATGTCAGACAACCAAGTCAAGGATCAAGCAAAGGATATGATTGAGCACGCCTCTGTTGTGATCAAAAATCATTCCAAGACTTGTTGTGTTGATGCAAAGGCTGTTACTGACAAGAACAGAGAGGTCCAACGGCAAGCAAAGAGCTTATCATCTCAACCTGAACTTGTCAGGCTTTACTGCCGAAGGTAAGCATTTGCATTTGGAATTTTTCACGTTTCAATTCTGACTTGTCAATCATATTGCAGGCTTTTGCAATCTCCTTACCTGATTTCTCTCTGCAAGAAGATCAACAGGAGTTGTTATGAAATGTTAAACAAGAATGATTTGACTGCCTTGACCATTCGGGACATGACAATGGGACTTTTGGAGGTCTGTAGTGGGGGCTTGAGAGGTGTTGCAATCAGAAGTCTCACCTATGGAGAGTACAATGACCGAGAAACAGTATCAAAAGAACCTCTTAGAGTGGTGATTAGGTGCCATGCACACAAGACCATGAAGTTTTATGGTGCTGCATTGGTTGTTGTTACTAATCCAATGATTTTGGATTTGCTGAATACTTATGTTGAACATGTCAGACCACAAATTGGACCCACTGCCCTCCTCAGTACAGATGAAAGCCCACTTTTCCCCACCAAGACAGCCAAGTAAGTCTTGACAATAGTTTAATGAGTGTTTTGTTCTCAATGACGCTTTTGTGGCCATACAGGATTCCTGGCTCAACCAGGCATGGGATTGATTGGGTTCGAACTGTTCTGGTAAAGAAATTGGGGATAAAAAACGCTCATGACCCGCATCTTTTGTCCTTCACATCCATGGCCTTGCGCAAAGCCTACTCTCAATTTGCAAATGAAATTGTCGAAAAGGACACAGAGGCTCAGGAGCAAATTCGCAAGGACACAGCCAACTTCATGGGCCATGCAAACAAAACAGCTGATCAACATTACCGTGTTGACGTAAGATTTGATAACATTAGGCATATTGAATTGTGAGATTCAATCAAATATTTCTTTGACATAGGATTCTAGTACAATGCGAATTGTCAAACGCGTTCAAGACTTACTTGAATGCCCTGTTACTGAAGAGGAGCTAAGCAAAATTGGATTTGACGTGGCACAAGACCAAACTGATATGGTTGGAAATGCCTTGGCTGGAATTGATCCTCCCCAGTCTACTGAACTTGGATCTGACAGTTCCACTGATTCATCTGATTCAGATGGAAATACTTCGGGCAAAACTCAAGGTGATTTTGGAGACTACATATTTTGTACAAAACTTGAATTGAAAAGAATCTCTAACTTTAGATTGTACCTCAACTACGCACCCAGCTGTGCTCAAGGAACCCCTTCCAGTCATTGATCCCCCCACTACTTCAATCCAAGCTGTCCAGAAGAAGTTTGTTGTTTCTGAGGGTGCTGCAAAGATTCCCATGAGAACAACCCATGCCCCCTTTTCTGATGATGAACGAGATCTAATGGCTCGATTTTTCCTTTGTCGGGATATCATTACAATCACAACCGAAACTATTGCTGTAGCGTTGGGCAATGAAGAGTATCGAAATTTGCACAAGAAGGTGATGCTTCAAGTCAATGGAAATGAGAGGAAATTGAAACAAAGGATCCGATCTGCGTTACGAAAAATGGGTAAGACATGCCAATGATTGAAACCTCTACTTTATGATTTTGGGTTTGCATGGAAAAGCAACTGGGTTCTACTTTCAGTCATTTTCAAACTCACTATTTCAGCCCTGGCCTACGCTCCAGGAGACGATTAAGTGCGAAAATGTCAGATCCAAACTCCTTAAATGCCATGTTAATTTTAACTGGTGTAGATACTCCGTTTTTATTGTTCCACCAGGTAAATGAAGTGTTCCAAACATGAAACTGGACATTGCTCAAACAATTCCTCATTTTCAGTTCAGTGCCACACTCTTCTTCTCTTGCCTCATGTTTCCTGCTGGAGGATCCTTCTTCTATCAGTTATGTCCTTGAAAAGGTAAGATGTGATGAAAGAAATGTGATCTTCTTTCTTTGGATAAAACTCCAATATTTGTTTTCAGGTCATCTTTGAATGGCAACCAATGGATGGTTTGCAGACGATTTTACGACCAATGCCAATGCAACGCTAGTCCTTCAAAGAAAGAGAAACGAGCTTTTATTTAAGTCAAAAAATATCGAAAGTGTAAAGTAAATCCAAAGAAGTCGGGAAAATATATGGAAAAACGTGTCATTGACAGACTCTATTTCTAAGAAATGGTAATATATTACAGTCAAAACCGCAATTTTCTTACAAAAAATATTCGTAGTTGACCAGCCTGTCTGGCCAATGGCCAAATAAAGTGTGTATGGGTCGAGATTGGTAAAAAATCTGCAGTAATAGAAGTGACAACGCTACCTAAATTAGTCCAAATCCAAAATTTGAGAAGGGAAAACGTCAATCTCAAAATTTGACAAGCCTCTATGTTCTCAGAAAAGTCTTGCCCCACTAGTGTTGGTATTAGCATGAGAGCACCACATTTGATTTCGTTATATCTTTGCTCCCTGATGAGCTACGGCAAAACTAAGGCTTGATTTGGACTCAGGGCGTCAAGGGCTAGTATACTTGACCTTTGAAACATCGAAAAAAGGCCGTAAACTGATCGAGTTCGTTTGAGGAAAATCTATCCCCTGCTAATACCAAGGCAACGAGCGCATTTTCCAGAAAGGCCGTCCTTGAAGTTACAACAAATCCAAGACCATTTTTGAGCTCAGCACACAATTTTAGAGGGGGTCTGTGTTATTGGCGGGTTGGCTCAGACAAGTCCTTGGCCTTCAAAAACATCGATCATCTCAGGGGATTGATACCTGCTTTTTGCAAGTGGACACCACACCGGTGCCAAATCCCAAGGGAGCGGTCCCACAACTTAGGTTCGGTAATAAGAACTCTAGCTATGGGTGAGAGGATTCCAAAAAGGTAAAAATCATGTCTGTAGCTTGACTACAACTTTATCAATGTTAGATCGTTCCCTTAACTTCCCAAATGTGAGATAATGTAGTAAGGTGTATATAGTAGTTCAGTACATAAGTTGAAATAACAAAAAGTGGTGTCCTGTAGTGGTGTCCTGGGTAGAGCATGACGTTTTATACATCATTGGAACCGGAAAGAGCAGGAGGTCACGCACCAATATTGCATGAGTGTCAGAACTCAAAACTGAGGGAGCTACAGCTGATTTGGTGAAAATGACATATTCTTTATATCTCGACAACCAGTCATGGGATTGGGCTAAACTTTACGTCAGATTGTAGCCCATCTGTTATATGACTCACACCTAAAAGCTGGACTTAGCCCGCGCCCGCATATCCGGTATCAGCCCGGGGGATTGATCGCATTTTTTGGTCAGTACACAGGGGCAAGATTCCTATGTACTGAATGGTACTGGATAGTGTCAGTTACTTGGATAACTGCGGTAATTCTGGAGCTAATACATGCTACAACTCCCTTTACGTTGTGTGAGGGGTGCTTTTATTAGACAAAAACCAAACGGCTTCACGGCCGTCTTGTTGGTGATTCTGAATAACTTTTTGCTGATCGCACGGCTCGTTCCGGCGACGTATCTTTCTAAGGTGTGCCCTATCAACTGTCGACTGTGGCATAGACGCCCACAGTGGTTTTGACGGGTAACGGGGAATCAGGGTTCGATTCCGGAGAGGGAGCCTGAGAAACGGCTACCACTTCTAAGGGAGGCAGCAGGCACGCAAATTACCCACTGGTCATAAAAGACCGAGGTAGTGACGAAAAATAACGATACCGGACTCATCCGAGGCCCGGTAATCGGAATGAGTACACTTTAAAACCTTTAACGAGGATCCATTGGAGGGCAAGTCTTGTGCCAGCAGCCGCGGTAATTCCAGCTCCAATAGCGTATATTAATGTTGTTGCGGTTAAAAAGCTCGTAGTTTGACCTCGGCGGGTTGGTGTCGGTTCGATATTTGTCGTTACTGGCACATTGTACCCGTGTATTTTGGTGTGGGAGTTTGCGTGGTGCTCTTCATCGAGTGTCACGCAATGCCCACAGGTTTACTTTGAAAAAATTAGAGTGCTCAAAGCAGGCTTTACACGCTTGAATCTTCGTGCATGGAATAATGGAATAGGACGTCGTTTCTATTTTGTTGGTTTTCTGAAATCGACGTAATGATCAATAGGGCCAGTCGGGGGCATTTGTATCCAGACGACAGAGGTGAAATTCTTGGACCGTCTGGCGACAAACTACTGCGAAAGCATTTGCCAAGAATGTTTTCATTAATCAAGAACGAAAGTTAGAGGTTCGAAGGCGATCAGATACCGCCCTAGTTCTAACCATAAACGATGCCAGCTAGCGATCCGCAGGCGTTTTATTTGTAGGCCCTGCGGGAAGCTTCCGAGAAATCAAAGCTTTTGGGTTCGGGGGAAGTATGGTTGCAAAGCTGAAACTTAAAGTAATTGACGGAAGGGCACCACCAGGAGTGGAGCCTGCGGCTTAATTTGACTCAACACGGGAAATCTCACCAGGCCCGGACACTGGAAGGATTGACAGATTGAGAGCTCTTTCTCGATTCGGTGGGTGGTGGTGCATGGCCGTTCTTAGTTGGTGGAGTGATTTGTCTGGTTAATTCCGATAACGAACGAGACTCTTTCCTGCTAACTAGTCTCTGCGTCTCTTGGAATTGCGCAGAGAATTCTTCTTAGAGGGACTGACGACATTTAGTCGTACGAGATGGAGCAATAACAGGTCTGTGATGCCCTTAGATGTTCTGGGCCGCACGCGCGCTACACTGAAGGGCTCAGCGTGTCTTCCCTGTCCGAGAGGACCGGGTAATCCGCTGAACCCCCTTCGTGGTAGGGATCGGGGCTTGCAATTATTCCCCGTGAACCAGGAATTCCCAGTAAGCGCAAGTCATAAGCTTGCGTTGATTACTCCCTGCCCTTTGTACACACCGCCCGTCGCTACTACCGATTGAACGTTTTAGTGAGGTATTTGGATCGGACCTTTGGAGGGAAACCTTCGATGTTGTCTGAGAAGACTCCCAAACTTGAGCGTTTAGAGGAAGTAAAAGTCGTAACAAGGTTTCCGTAGGTGAACCTGCGGAAGATCATTACCGATGTCTGTGTCATTCGCCCGTTCAAGGCAATGCACGATAATCAAAAAACAACCTCTCGGGAGGAAGAGTTCCGAACGCAAGTTTGTTGAGCCTTCGTCTTTTGAAGCCTCGCTCCCGTATTGAGCGAGGATGCCAACGAAACCGAGGATCTGAGCGTGTGTGCTCGGATTCTTGGTTTCGGGTCTTTGCGAAAAAAAATTAATTTTTTTTTTTTCGCTTTGATTTTTTTTCGCCCAATTCACGCCCGTTGTCGAGGTGCCTGGTGGTACGGTAGGATCGAGACCGTCGCAAGGATCTTTCGCCCTAGCCCTCGCTCGAGCGACACCCATGAATTGGTGCCATTTGTTCCCAAAAACTATCCACCCGTGTGGAGCTTTGTAAAAACCCGCGTTGCATTTAAGATTTTCCTCAGCACAAAGTTCTGAACTCGTCTGTCCAGGATAGAGTGTGTCGTAGGATCCAAGAATCAAACCTAAAAAAAAAACACTTTACAGTGGATCACTTGGCTCGGGGGTCGATGAAGAACGCAGCTAACTGCGCGTCGGAATGTGAACTGCAGGACACATGAACATCGACACTTTGAACGCATATTGCGGACCGTGGTTTTTCTACTGTCCATGTCTGGCTCAGGGTCGGTTAAACATCCATCGAGATTGACTTCTCGCATTGGACCCTCCGTTCCTTCTCTTGTGTAAGGAATGGTGGTCTTAAACCTGGATTGGCGAGCTCGTTCCTGGCTTGTAGACTCCCTAGTTGTCACGATGACTTGGGTCTCGAGAGCTGTTCGAGTTGGCCTCAAACGCGACGTTGGCACCCTCTCACACGGTGCCAACGTCCATTTTTTTTAACCCATTTTTCGACCTGAGATTAGGCAAGATTACCCGCCGAATTTAAGCATATTAATAAGCGGAGGAAAAGAAAACAACTGTGATGCCCCTAGTAATGGCGAATGAAACGGGCAGAGCCCAGCACCGAACCCCTGGCAGATCTGTCACGTGGCATGTGGTGTTTGGGAGAGTCTTCTCGCGAAGGAATGGCCAGTCCAAGTCCACCTTGACTGGGGCCACGGCCCATAGAGGGTGATAGGCCCGTACGGCGGTCGTTTTTTCGCGCTGACTTTTCCCTAGAGTCGAGTTGCTTGGGAGTGCAGCTCAAAGTGCGTGGTAAACTCCACGTAAGGCTAAATATGACCCCGAGACCGATAGCAAACAAGTACCGTGAGGGAAAGTTGAAAAGAACTTTGAAGAGAGAGTTCAAGAGTACGTGAAACTGTGGAGTGGCAAACGGAGACGACCTCGAAGTCGGAGTGGGAGGTTCAGGTCTGAGCGTAGCCGTCATTGGGGTTCTTGATCAGCAATGACTTGGCCCTGGTGTCTGGTGGCGTTTTGGCTGCTCTTCTCTCGCTCTTTCACACGACGAACCACTCGTGCTGGACCGAGACCTGGGTGAAGTTGGTGGCGAGTTTCGACTTGCTGCCAGCCCCGGGTGTTTGGCTTCGGCGCGGGCGGGTAGTTAAGGAGGCTCGTATAGCGAGTGTCTTTGCTGACACGGCCTTCATATCTGTCGTGAGTAGGTCGGCGGCGTCTCCGACCCGTCTTGAAACACGGACCAAGGAGTCTAACATGTGTGCGAGTCAATGGGTTGTCTAAACCCATAGGCAGAGTGAAAGCAAAGGTGGCTTCATGTCACTGAGGGGTGATGTCCTTGTGATCGCAACCCCGGCACTTCGTAGAGACCTCGCTTCTCGCGGAGTAGCAAGAGCATACACGTTGGGACCCGAAAGATGGTGAACTATGCCTGGCCAGGTTGAAGTCAGGGGAAACCCTGATGGAGGACCGTAGCGATTCTGACGTGCAAATCGATCGTCGGAGCTGGGTATAGGGGCGAAAGACTAATCGAACCATCTAGTAGCTGGTTCCTTCCGAAGTTTCCC
>NW_026738593.1:40723-43653 GCF_007210705.1 Tigriopus californicus
GTGTTCAACGGCTGTTCACACGAAACCCTTCTCCACATTCGGTCCTCCAGGCCTCTCTGGAGTATTTGCTACTACAACCAAGATCTGCACCAGGGGCGGCTCCAGCCAAGAATCACTCTCAAGCCTTCCGCGCCACCCCTGCGACCTTCCTTACTCGTTGCGGCAGGGAGGACCACAATGCGGTCTGCTCTGCCGCAACGGTCGGGTATAAGTGGGGCGCTTTAGCGCCATCCATTTCAGGCTAGTTGCTTCGCAGGTGAGTTGTTACACACTCCTTAGCGGATTCCGACTTCCATGGCCACCGTCCTCTGCTTCGTTAAGCAACCAACACCTTCATGGGATTTGATGAGCGCCCACTTTGGCACTTTAGACCCGACGTTGCTCATCCCACAGCGCCAGTTCTGCTTACCAAAAATGGCCCCACTTGGCACTCCGATTCGTTTGTGTGGCTTCACTTCAAGCAAGTCACACATCTCAACCCAATTTTAAAGTTCTGAGAAATAAGTTGAGGACGTTCGTCCCCAAGGCCTTCTATTATTCGCTTACGGATGAAACTCGATAACGAAGCACCAGCTATCCTGAGGAAACTTCGGAAGGAAACCAGTTACTAGATGTTCTGATTAGTCTTTCGACCCCTATCACCCAGCTCCGACGATCATTTGCACGTCAGAATCGCTACGGTCTTCCATCAGGGTTTCCCCCTGACTTCAACCTGGCCAGGCCCATGTTCACCAGTCTTCGGTCCATGTTGTATGCTCTTGGCTACCTGGCCGAGAAGCGAGTCTCTACGAAGTGCCTGGGGTGCATCACAAGGACCTCACCCTCTCAGTGACATGAAGCCACCTTTGCTTTCACTCTGCCTATGGGTTTAGACAACCCGATTGACTCGCACAACATGTTTAGACTCCTTGGTCCGTGTTTCAAGACGGGTCGGAGACGCCGCCAACCTCTCACGCAGATATGAAGGCCGTGTCAGCAAAAGACACTCGCATATACGAGCCTCCTTAACTACCCGCCCGCGCCGAAGCCAAACACCGGGCTGGCCGCAAGTCGAAACTCGCCACCAACTTCACCCGAGGTCTCCGGTCCAGCCGAGTGGTTCGTCGTGTGAAGAGCGAGAGAAGAGCAGCCAAAACGCCACCAGACACCAGGCAAGTCATTGCTGATCAAGCAACCCCAATGACGGCTACGCTCGACCCTGAACCTCCCACTCCGACTTCAGGTCGTCTCCGCTTTGCCACTCCAAGTTTCACGTACTCTTGAACTCTCTCTTCAAATTTCTTTTCAACTTCCCTCACTGGTACTTGTTGCTATCGGTCTCGGGTCAATTTAACCTTACGTGGAGTTTACCACGCACTTTGAGCATCCACTCCCAAGCAACTCGACTCTAGAAAGTCAGGCGAAAAGATAGCAAGCCGTATTGACCGCCCGTCAGGCTATGTCACATCCTCGTCTATGGGCCGTTGGCCCCAGTTAACAATGGGTAGACTTTGGTTGGATAGCCATGTCCTTTCGCGAGAAGACCTCTCCCAAACACCACATGCCACGTGACAGATCTGCCAGGGGTCGGTGCTGGCTCTGCCCGTTTCTTCGCCATACTAGGGCATCACAGTTGTTTTCTTTTCCTCCGCTTATTAATATGCTTAAATTCGGCGGGTAATCTTGCCTAATCTCATGTCGAAAAAATGGGTTAAAAAAAATGGACGTTGGCCACCGTGTGAGAGGGTTGCCAACGTCGCGTTTTGAGGCCACTCGAACAGCTCTCGGGACCCAAGTCATCGTGAACAATAGGGAGTCTACAAGCAGGAACGAGCTCGCCAATCCAGGTTAGACCACCATTCCTTTAACAAAGAGAAGGAACGGAGGGTCCAATCGAGAAGTAATCTCTATGGATGTTTAACCGACCTGAGCCAAGACATGGACAGTAGAAAAAACCACGGTCCCGCCAATATGCTCAAAGTGTCGAATGTTATGGTCCTGCAGTTCACATTCCGACGCGCAGTTAGTCTGCGTTCTTCATCGCCCCGAGGCCAAGTGCATCCACTGTAAAGTGTTTGTATTCTTTAGGTTTTGATTCTTGGATCCTACGACACACTCTATCCTGAACAGCGAGTTCAGAACTTTGTTGTGAGGAAAATCTTAAATTGCAAAACGCGGTTTTACAAAGAGCTCCACACGGGGGGATTTTTTGGGAACAAATGGCACAAGTTCATGGGTGTCGCGTCGAGCGAGGCTAGAGAGCGAAAATTCCGGCTACAGTCTCGATTCGCTAGCTCGTAGACCACGACCTCGGACAACGGGCGTGAATTGGGGCGAAAAAAAATCAAAGCGAAAAAAAAAAATTAATTTTTTTCGCAAAGACCCGAAACAAGAATCCGGAGGGCGCACACGCTCAAGATCCTCCGTTGTCTTCGGTTGGCATCTCTCGCTCAATACGGGACGAGGCTTTCAAAAATGACTAAAGTGTTTCTCAATCAAACTTGGGTTGGTGCTGTTGGCGGAGACTGTCTTCCTCGCCGGAGGGATTTGTTTTTGGTGTATGATTATCTTGCATTGCCTTGTAGACTGGTGGATATTTTGGTTTGGGGTGGTGTGGTAGTGGCTTTGGAGATGACACAGAACATTCGGTGTATATGATCTCTCGCATTGGTTCCACCTAGCGGAATACCTTGTATACGACTTTTTATTCCTCTAAACTGCCAGTTTGTGGTAGTCTTCTCAGATCACAGTCGAATGGTTTCCCTTCCAAAGTGTGCCGATCCATAATTACCTCATCTAAAGACGTGGTGGTTTCGAATCGTTGTTTTGGTGTGTGGGTGTGAGTTAGCGCCGGCGGTGTTGTACAAAGGGCAGGGACGTTAAGTCAACGTCAGGCTGATGACTTGCGCTACTGGAATTCCTGGTTCACGGCGAATATATTTGCTATAGCC
>NW_026738594.1:0-1339 GCF_007210705.1 Tigriopus californicus
CCCGGTGTAGTTCAACACCGCATTCATGCTCGGTCGTACCGACCGCACGAATGCTTAGTTATTAGCAAATGTTATTTAAGGTTCATTGGTGGCGGTGGAGGTGGTGGCATTCTATAACCAAATGACTCGAAGATTTTCGTTGTTTCGGGCATATAAGTCTTATATTGGCCTAGCCACCATTTTTGAATCTCCAAATCTTCGCTAAATAGCTTTACTTCATCGAATTGTAATTCTTTTTTTGCGGCATTTTGTGAAATTTTAGAAGTTAGCACAAAATAATAGTTACCTCTTGAAAAATTTTCACTTTTCTTTTTCTCCAAGAATTCGCAGGCAATAATTGTTAAAGCCAAATAATTTTTAGAATTGGTTTCTCGAAACACCGAAGTTATATACTTGTCCTGGTTCATTTCGTTAAAACGATTCTTAGGGTCGGACAAATGTTCCCCTATTTTCTTCTCGATTACTGATTTATGAATTTCAAGTTTTTTTTCTAAAGTTTCATAGTCAGCATGAATAAAATCGGAAACTAGAACTCTTGTTTTGGCTAATATCAGGTCAAATTCTGCTTGACCTATTTGTCCATCCAATTTTCCCAGTGGATTGACTTGTTTTTTTTCTGTGGTTATCGCCAAGTCGGCACCAATTTTACTTTTTTGATTGTTCATTGCCATTTTAAAGTAGATATCGCATCGTTTCATTAATATGGCAGTCAGGTCATTATAGAATTCTTGGCCACCGAATTGGCCATAATCTTTTTCAATCAGTCTTTTTTCCATTGAGACAATTTCAAACAAGTTATCATCGACAAGATTGTTTAACTCTCCATAGTTTTTCAATTTGTTTTCTTGCATCAAGGAACAGACCTTGCTAGAGACGTTTTTGATTGATTGTTTATTCGAATTGTAGTTGAACTGTGCAACTTTTCGTGATATTTCCATGAATAGGGGACAGTCTTCAATGGCTTTCAACGACATTTTCTGCCCAATTATTTGAGCGACTTCAATCTCGTTCTTCTCTGGATAGGTGTTTGCAAAATCCTTTTTTAATGATAGTAGCTTAACATCGAACTTTTGATAAATTTCTGTTGACTTTTTTTCGAGATAACCGGATAATTCTGTTGGGGATTTATCGATGTCCGATTCCCGAAATTTAGAACACAGTTCCCCGGCTAAAAATTCCAGATTATCTTCTTGACAAATCCCGAATACGGGTAGGAAGATTAAAAATGTTATGGTGGCTATTTGGTGAATCATAATATTTGCTAACACGTATATAAGTGCACATTTCCGCACCTTGTGCCCAAGGTATGAAAATTTATGCAATCACCATAGCATATAAG
>NW_026738595.1:0-70 GCF_007210705.1 Tigriopus californicus
AATATACGATAAAAATGTTGATCCAAGCGAGCAGAACCCATTGCCCGAGGACAATGAGATGTAAGTGGAA
>NW_026738595.1:102-577 GCF_007210705.1 Tigriopus californicus
AGCCCTGCTTGGCCATGACATCAATAACTGAGTTTGGTATTATTATATTTTATTCAAAAATTCAACCAAGTTCCCAAGTGTGACCAATGGCGAGACATTGTCAGTGGGGGAGCATTATTTAGAAGTCCACTGGCAACCAAGCCATCAGGAGGATTGGCTCAATCATGTTGTGTTATGAATGAGTAGTGATGTAGGAATTTAAGAAACAAGATTTCAGCGCCAAAAAGGAGTGTTTTGCAGAAATGGCATTCTTTTGCAGGTTTACATTTGCCATGTTTACAAAACAAATGACCCAAAAATTGGGCAAACCGACGACATTTGTTCAATCTCAAACATGTAAATATCCTCTGTTTTATGTTTAGGGGTGTGAGATCATTAGGTCTTCTTAACTTTTTGGTCTGATTTTGCTTAAGGGCATTATTAAAAGATGACATGAAATGTTTCAATCTGTACAGTTTTTACAATTTTTCCTGCT
>NW_026738595.1:603-976 GCF_007210705.1 Tigriopus californicus
AAACCAATTTTGAGATCATAGGTTTCTGAGCCGAAACTTTTGGTTCCCCAAAAGAGGCTGTAAGTTAAGAAATGATGAACCCGTCGAGAAATCGCTTGTGCAAAGAGTGCCCTTTTTTTCACCCGCCACGCTTCCTTTGATTCAGGTGGAAAAATGATGTGCGCCTTTGAAGGTGGTATTCGCGTTCCTGCAGCCATTCGTTGGCCAAAGGTCATTCCCAAGGGCTCCTCCTCGAACGTATTGACCACTTTAACCGACTTTCTGCCCACCATATTGAATGTTATCAAGACTGCAGATGACTCGCAACAAATCAAGGATCTCCACGAAAAGGTTTGAGTTTGACACGCCACAATATCGTTGGAAACGATGCGGT
>NW_026738595.1:1012-1154 GCF_007210705.1 Tigriopus californicus
AGTGAACGCGACACAATGACGTTCCAAATTTGAATATTTGACCCCCCCTCTTATAAGGTTTCGGAGCCAATTTTAGGCAAGAACATGATCCGATTTACGAGAAGCGATGTAGTTAGCCTGTTTCACTTCAACCTGCCATTTT
>NW_026738596.1:0-2152 GCF_007210705.1 Tigriopus californicus
TGGCTTATTTAACACGTTTTCCCACTTTTTCGGGTCCATTCAACTATTTGGGGTTCATTCGCCTTTTTTGAGCTTTTTTGCCGTTTTCACACACTTTGTCCATTTTTCGCATTTTTTCTATTTTCGTTCGAACGTTCCTGCTTCCATCAACGCTTCAAGAACAAATTAAACACAATGAAACGAAAAAAATGGCAGACGTCGAGATCACGTTGTATTGTTTCAAACCAGGGTGAGCTAAGGTATACTTCATGGCTAGGGAGTTGTCCGAACAAAGCTCAAAGCTGCACGGCTTAGAACTGCAGTTACGGGTCGAACAAAACGCTTAAACGCGCAAATGTAATTTGTCATGTCTTCATAGCTTTCCTTTTCTGATGTATTGAAACTTTCTCTCCATTACCACTTGAATCTGATATGGATGGAAAGCTTCACATAAGCATTAATAACTTCCAAGTAATTTGCTAACAATTTATTAATGTTGATCAGATTGAGGGGAAGACCGTTCGATTTTGGAAGGTTTAGGAAAGCAATTTCCAAATTAGGTACCTTTTTTGGGCCCGTTGTGGTTTGCTTAATAACAAGAGGTATTAAATTGGAAATCTGGCTTCTTGTACCTATAACCCTAGAAAAACCCCACTCAATGCTTGTTTTCTGCATATTTTATCAACTATTTTCCCAAGTTTTATATCTGATATTGTGCCTAATTTAATCGACTATTTTGTACAGCTCTAGTCATCAATCACCTCATCAAAAAATCATGTTTTGATTGTGCACGATGGTCGTCGTTGGTCCTTTGACTTGGGATCAAAGCTTTAAAAGCGAGATCAACGCGGTAACGCGAAAGTCAAATGCATGCAATCATGATAGAAACCGTAACAAGCCAGCGTCCAATAAGGTGGTTGGTCTGGCTTGTCTCTTGATAGCTCAAGCTTGCATGATGCCTTTCAAATCTTGCATTGGACCGGTATTGCATTGAATGCTTGAGATTTTAGTGGCAATGGTCCCATTACTAGTTTGAAGCAATCTGTCATTTAAACTGCAGATTGGCCCCATCAGTAGTGGTCACTCGAAAGACGAGCTCTCGAGGGGGTCAATATTCAAGATTCCACATTGACGTTCTCAAATGCGCATATTGTTCCATTTTGTGCAGAATTCAGTTTATTTCAAGCACCATTAACTCTTTTACTAGATACATTTTCAACGCTCCAAAAGTGATTAAGAAGACAGCCAATCTAACAAATGTCCTACATTTTCCACACAGTTACCACATAGGGGAAGCAACTCCTAGAGAATGCGATGAGAGCTAACCAGGCGGATTAGTTTTCAGAGCGAATGAATGTCAGCTGACCGGCTGCTAGGTTATAGTTTCTGATTGTAGAGACGCTACTTTCCATCAGCTAGAGTTCACTGTACACTGTTTACCAATTCAGCTGCAGTAAAAAACCACAACAAAGTCGAATTTTACTCATCTATGTTACTCCTTCTATAGCTACCAGAGCCGTCTTTCTCGGGCAGCCTCGGTCAAATTTTTCAAGGATAATTGACCTGGTCCGGCGTGTTCGTTTCGAACTCTTGACTCTTGTCGAAGAGAAGGAGGTTGTGCCCAAAAAATTCAAATTTCCCTGCATAGCAATTAATTATCACTCCTCCATAGACTCGTGTTTGGTCCTTCAGCATTTTAATCACTCATGCCCATTCCAGGCTAGTCCGTGATGACTTGCTACTTGCCCTTGTCCCATCAGTAATGCTTACTTATAAGCACAACACAGTTGACGCCCGACTTGAACATATATGTTTTCCAATGACGTAATCTTGGCTAGACCTAGCCTGGAGCCTCAGAGAAGGGGCGGATGTGTGCACCGTAGTGAGGCACGAATCGGAATGACGATGGTTGGACCATTGTCGTGTCAAAGTAAGCGTGGGATGAGGTTGGTTGGGACTAGTTTAGGCTTTCCGTTGGGTTAGGATTCGTCAGTTGAGGATACATTCACTAATCTTCAAGAATAGTCTTGGTGTAAATGACGATAGTAAACTTATCTAGTGGTTTTACCAAGTTCCAATAAAGTGTAGTAAGCATTGCAAAATTAAAGAATTGTGATCGTGATTTACCTGGCTTTAATGAATGAATACCTAAATGGACCTGCCTAAAGGCTTC
>NW_026738596.1:4027-5554 GCF_007210705.1 Tigriopus californicus
AATCCTTGCCCTCGAGGGCGGTTCGCCCGGTTTGGTTTCTCTGTTGACTTCCTTAGACATGGTGTTCTCCTTCATAATTCAAGTTCTCTTGAGCCACCAGTCGGCGAATTATTTGAATTGGTTGGGAGTAGGTGTGATATTGATATCGACGACTGGAGCAACTTACATTGATAATGAACAAAATATTTCCATAAACAACTATCAAGAAATTACCGCTAAAAATGCGAATTCAAAGTCAGATGCCGTCGAACAACCTTGAGGTGGGTTACTTCGATATCAAGTTGCTTGCAAACATTTTGTAACTGTTCTCATGCTTAACTTTCATAGACCATGACTAAAACGGTGACAAAAAAAACAACTCTCCACTGATTAAAACACAAGACTTTATGTTTGTTTAGGTTATGTAAAACATAGCGAGTTTTTTTGGAATGTGCATTTAGCTGATAATGTGCTTATAGCAGGAGTAGAAAAAAAAATCCACCTAGATTTTGGCTTCTGTTAGAAAAGGGTAAAACAATTATTTGGAGAGACCAAATTCCACTGAGCCACGGACAACTGAAAAAATGGCATCATTTATGTTTTTTTCTTTTTTTGGGTTGTTAGGTTTGGAGGCATGAACCTCGCCCGACCAGCGAAGCTAGCCATCACATCGCCCAATCTATTTTCGAAAGGTGTGGCTTATCGCTTAAAGGTTTCCTCGAGAAAGGTCGGACAGGAAAATCGAAGCACGGACCTCGTGTCCTCCCCCAGTGAAAATGTCGTATCTCTTGAACCGTTCACGTTATTGAAACTGAGTAGAAAATCCATAATCCAACTAAAGACTTGGCCAAATAAACGAACTTTAGGGCGCAAAATCTTGATTAGGGAACTGAGAAGACGAGGAAAAATCTTTAAGTCAAGCTTAAGATCTGAATTTTCGGTTTACTCTGGATCAGGTTTAGATTATATTAACGATATAACATTTGAATGAAAGACAATACAAGTAAATGTGACTGTCCTTTAATGACAGCGATTTTTTTGCAGACTTTCTTCGCCCTCTTGCGAATGGGACTCAGCACTTCAAGACCGAAAAATTATTAATCTTACTTGATTTTACAGTAATATAATGTTTGATCCACCGACGAATTAAAGTTGACGGATCTGGCTAGCCCTTCAATGTATGGTTGATCAGATATTTTATTAAAGAACAGCCTAAATCTGACTTAAAGGATGCTACTGGATCAACACCCTCATCCTCCCTACGAATGTTTGAGGGCATTCCTACGACACACCAATTGAGTGTCATCAACACACAAATAGAAACTGAATTTACTACTGAGCTTCTGCAATGGAGCAATGAAGATGATAAAAAAGAGGGAACTTAATATGGAGCCCTGAGGAACACCCTACCTGACATCATGTTTGTCACAAAGGGTTCCCTCAACCTTAACTAATTGCTTCCTACCATAAATGAAAATCTAAACCAATTGAGAACCTTGCCTTGGATCCCAATTTCATGGAGTCTGTTAACTAAAAGGCCATGATCTA
>NW_026738596.1:8661-9162 GCF_007210705.1 Tigriopus californicus
GTCGACTGATACATGGCTCTCTAGTCCCTCAATAACCTGCTCCATATGTTCAATCAGTTGGGTAACCGTACCAAATGCGCTCGGAACCCATGCTGGCTAGGAGGAAGGACATCATGGACTTCAAGAAGATATACCAATTTGAACTTCATGATCTTCTCAAACACCTTCACAATATTCAAAGTGAGAGAAATTGGCTCATAATTACTGGGGAGTGACTCATCTCCCCCTTGCCAATCTCAACAAACTGATCAATACAGTAATGGGTTGTTGCTCCTAAATTCTTTGAAGTTGAAAACACCCAAGAGAACAGATCTCCAAGTATGTTGGCCATAGCCCCTACATTGTCTATGGCTTCCCCATCGACCACAATAGGCCCTAAAAGGTGTTTCATCTTTCTCTTAGGGTTTGCACAAGAGAAAAAAGCCTTTCGGATTCGACCTGACCTCTTGAACTACCTTACTCTCAGTTTGAAATTGGTCAATTTCGATGGAGGCCTTAATC
>NW_026738596.1:9193-9313 GCF_007210705.1 Tigriopus californicus
GTTTGGACTTCATGATCTTCTCAAACACCTTTGCAATTTGAGAAGTGAGAGTAATCGGCCTATAGTTACTGGGGAGCGATTTATCTCCCCATTTGAAAAGTGGAACAATATGAGCTACCT
>NW_026738596.1:9349-10228 GCF_007210705.1 Tigriopus californicus
GAAACTTCTTGCCTTGGATTCCAATCTCTTGGAGCCTGTTTTGTTTGTTTGTTTTTTACGATGTCAGATGGCAGCTCTCTCGCTCGGTCTGCCCCCTGATTTTGGGTGCCCCAATCGAGGGATATTACCGCTTCGTCGTCACAGCCAACATTTCTTTTTTCTTCACCTTCGGAAAAGATCGCAAGTTCGTCCATTTTAGCAATTTAGGCAGCAAATCATGCTGTAATTTAAATACTGCAAAGAGGCTTGGACTTGGCAAGCCATGAGTTTCCAAATTGGAAAGCGGATGCTTTACCAATTCGGTACCCCAGCAAGCCTTATGGACCTTGTTAGCTAAAAGGCCATGATCTACCCCTTTGAAAATTGGAACAACGTGAGCTAACTTCAGTGAAGATGGAAACTTGCTCTGATCCAAGATGCCATCAAGTACGAGAAAACAGGAGCAAAAATCAGTGAGCATCTCATTAGAAACTGAAATGTCACCCCATCAGGACCAGGAGAGCTCGAAAGCCTCAAGTCTCTGATGGCCTGTAAAATATCTTGATCGGTGACCACCAGATCATCTCAACGCTCAACTTGACTCGCCTTGCCAATCTCAACAAACTGATCAATACAGTAATGGGTTGTTGCTCCTAAATTCTTTGAAGTTGAAAACACCCAAGAGAACAGATCTCCAAGTATGTTGGCCATAGCTTTTACGTTGCCTATGGCTTCCCCATCGACCACAATAGGCCCTAAAAGGTGTTTCATCTTTCTCTTAGGGTTTGCACAAGAGAAAAAAGCCTTTCGGATTCGACCTGACCTCTTGAACTACCTTACTCTCAGTTTGAAATTGGTCAATTTCGATGGAGGCCTTAATCTTACCTTGGATTAAATCCA
>NW_026738596.1:11582-13693 GCF_007210705.1 Tigriopus californicus
ATTTTGGCTCTATTATGAACGGCATCATGTCAAGTTAGTCAAGGAACTAATTGCCAAGGATTTGATGCTATAATTTACATTACGAAATGTCGTTCTAACACAATGCAGCCACCAATAAGTTTCAAATGTTGCTTAAAGTTATAACAACTCTGACTGTTGACATCTGATCGTTGGCCGAACTGATTCTACAATAGAAATGAAAAATGGTTGACAAGGCACTCGTATTAATGCAATAGGATATGACCACCACTTTGACAAGATCACTAAATTACGGGATTTTTGTCAATCACAACAACCTTAAGAACTCAAATACAGACACCACCAGGGACAGCTGGGCTAACGCGGACGGAGTACTCTTTTTCAAACCTTTCCCCCAAGAAAGACTTGACTGGTTTCTGCCGTTGGTGGAGTGTCATTTACCTCGGATTTCAAGTATGAAGGCCTCCCAAGACAGATCAATTGGGGGTCGAAGTGACATTCAGAAATGATAAACTTTGTTCGGTTTATTTGGGCTGCTCAGCTTACAAATTGATGACCAAGCCCATCAGGACGGTGTTTCCAGGGTGGTTGAGGTGATGCCTCCCACTATCCCAGTTCTCCACCAGACTTGGAGTACTATCCTAGTTCTCCACCAGACTTTGAATCAAGTTTGACTTTTGAAAGCCATACAGGTTGCTTGTCAACTTGACAATCCACGCTACTAGATAAAACAACAATTATAGCTTTCATTGGCCGGAACATTTTGCGATAAAGAACTTTGAATGATCAGTAACCCAAGTTCTCAAGTGCATTTGCGACCATTGTGTTCAATATGTGTTCATATCAGTGTTAAAGGACCATGTCCAGGTCGCAATTCCTACTCAGGCCTGACAGATCCAATCCAGGAGCTTCAAATGTATGTGCTACTCTATGTATTGTGTGTGTGGAGAGTAGAACCACAATAATTTGCAAACACCAAAGTGAAAAGATCAGTGAAAGGACATCAAAGTGCGAACTAAGTTATTCCTTCGAAATTGTGCCAATCATAATAAACTCATGTGAATATAAAATTGCTTTTGCCTATCTTTTTGCCATAACAACGCCTTTTTACTGGAAATAGAAACCTTCAATATGTACATAGGTCATAACTTAGAATTGAGAAAATAAACCACTTTTTGTGCTTGCTAAATATTAACTTCATTGTCATCATGTAATGTATTCATATTGGTAATGTTATGATAAAAGGTTGCAATAATGTAATTGTAGTTGACTACAGGGTTGACAATCATGTTCTAAGGCTATCAATGGATGTTCTCACAATTCAGTTTTAAAGTTAAAGCTTGTTTAAGATCTAGATCAACATGTACAAATGATAAATCTATATTGTTTGATAGTAACACAGTTTGCATTATTGTACATGATTGTCACAGAAAAAATTGAAAGACAGCTAAATGTAATCTTGCCAATAAGAGTGAATAATATGCTATCCTCCAGAAAATTGTTCATTTTTGTAACAAATAGTTTGAATAATTACTTCATTAGGCATTGAATTGCCGTATCAGATAGTCATTTTAAAAATTACTTAGTGTTAACTTATAGCATAGAACGTTTAAAGCCGGTTAGATGTATGCTAGTTAAGAACTTCAAGCACCCAGAGTTGAGGAGAAGTCGGCCTTCCTCTGTTCTGCAGAAAAGGGAGATTGCCGTCCAGGGGTAGCCGTCCCTGACACCACAAAACTTGTATGCATGCTGCTTAGATTGCATTGAACGTTCATCAACTTTGAGCCTTGTGTACATCTAACGTTGGTCTGGTACCCTACAGGTTAATCATCCATTCCTAATTGTACTATATGCTTTTGAGTAATAGCTCGGCCTTGATATCAATCCTCCACAACAGGATAATGTGGTTTCTGGAAGCTACAGATTGGGCTGGAATGTTGTTTTATCATAGGACAATTTCTGTTGAATTTGAGAACAGAGAACGGCCATTGAACTTAGGGTTCGCTCAATGTCTCCAAAGCTCGATCTGGATTTATATCACTTCTTCAAAGTGCATTGAAAGTTGTTGAGGCACAGTATTAGCTACATTATACATCACAGAGCCACAAGTTAGTTCCAGAAATGATACAAAG
>NW_026738597.1:0-1264 GCF_007210705.1 Tigriopus californicus
AGTTGTATCTCCTCTAAGCCAGTAATCATTACCACAATTATTAACATCTGGAATTTCTTGTAGGGTGGCTTCTTCATCACAGTCTACTTCAATATATTCATCTATACCCGTTAGGGTTATTCCTCCAGAAAAGGTGATTATAGCTGTTGTACGTGTTGCATTGCCTGCTTCATCCGTTATAGTCCATCTTCTTCGAATTTTATACCTATATCCCGTGTTGATCGGAAACCTCACGCATTCGTCAAATTTTTCATCAGTATATGAATAAGTAACGTCTGAACAATAATCAAAAGCTACAGGATATTCAACCTCTAAGTTTTCACAATCTGTTATTTCTGTTGGTGGCATCGAAATAATGGTAGGTGGAATTGTATCTACACTTTCAATGAGTATCGTTTTTATACACGTTGCTATTCCTCTATCTGATACGACTGTATAAGTCCTCTGGATCTCTGATTCAGAAATCCTTCTGTCATTATAATCTAATAAGTAGTTATTGCCTAAACAAGTATCAATTGTTGGTGACTTGATATTTATATTATTTGCGTCACATACTGTCACAATTGGTTCTCCACAGTCTATACCAATAGCTCTGTCTATCGTATTAGACTCACAAACACCATCCATATATAAAGTGGAGCCGTAGCAATATCTTTTACCATCTAGAACCCCTGTAGCTCTAAACCTTATAGCTATGCCTGGGTTAGAATTAATCCTATTAGCACCTCGACCAACTTGGATATACCACGCCCACATTTTAAGAGTCCCATTTGAATCACCTGCGCCTACAAGCTTGGATCTTTGATAATCAATTTCATAGTATTCCCAGCGATAATGGTTACCAAATTTACTCTCATGATATCCTTTATTTCTTCCTTTTTGTCTAGCAGTATGCTCATGGAAATTGGCCCTATCCTTAAGATAAATATTTGCTTTTAATCGCTTTCTAGGATTTTTTAAATCTGTAAAAGTACCAGTAATTACAGCCTCAGTCTCTGAGGTTCTTGTCATTTTTACGTTTCGACCACTATATTTTAATGTTGGAGCGTCAGCAATTCCTAGTCTATTATAAGTAATACTCATACCGTATGTTAGATCTTGAGAAGCACGGTAATTATCAGATAATCTGCACGACCTATAGCCAGCTGTATCTTCTTCACAACTTAGTTGAGGACATTCGTTTTCACATATTACAGCAATACTAAAGACATTTGTTTTGCACCCCATTTGATCGATACCATAAATATTAGAATAGGTGCCAACT
>NW_026738598.1:0-1233 GCF_007210705.1 Tigriopus californicus
ATTTAGCCCAAGATTGCAAAGCGGGCAAAGCGTGATGTCTCTAATAGTAAAGGACAATTTTCTCTTCCCCAAGTTGGGTCCTCATTGTTAGTTTTTTTTTTCTTTTTTCCTTAGCTAAGTTTACCACCACCTCCCTATTAGCTAAGTAAGTTAGGTTTACAGATACTACAAGGAGAGTAAAATTGGATCGTTCTTTCTTTAGAATCCGAAGCATTGCCAGGTCGTGTACATCAGAAACGCTTCGTCACTTATTGGCTCTCAGAGTTACAGCCGTCAAACGACGTAAAGGAACTTCTTTTGGGAGGTTACAAGCCAAGCCTTATTGAGTGGCCTCCAAGTTCGTCGTTGCCCAATAACGCATCTACGAGAGTCGCGAGCAACAGGAAATTTCTGGAAGAAGAAATTCACGACTTGGAGGCAACGGGTGCCATTTCACAAGTCCAGAGGCGACCGTGGGTCGTGAATCCATTACATGTTGTCATTCGAGAAGGAAAAAAACCGAGGCTGGTTCTGGATGTCAAACGACAAATTAATCCGTATATCGAGTGTGAAAGCGTCAAACTGGCAAGCCTGGAGTCAATCAACGGAAACGCAAGAGAGGGCGACTTTTTTGCAACAACTGACATGAAAAAGGGATACTACCATTTAAAGATTGCGGAAAAGTACAGACCTCTTTTCGGATTCAAATGGCATGGCAAGAACATCGAGGACATTTATTACGTCTGGAACTGTGCTTTTTTGGGTCTGAAAGACCTAGTTCTCAAATTTACGAAGTTTGTGGCACCCATTTTGTCGTTAGCTCGACAAAAAGGCGTTGAGGCGAATGGATATATTGACGACCTCCACGTGCTTGCTCGGACACGCTCGGAGTGTCAGTATGGAATTGATCTAATTCGAGAAATCATGAGGAATGCTGGCATTATAGAAGCTCAAGAAAAATATCAACCTCCTACACAGGTTGGAACCTTTTTAGGTCTGATCAACGACTTCAGAACCTTGAAGTACTTCGTAACAGCTTCAAAGTTGAGTCAAATCGGCATGAGATGTCAAATCTGATTGCTTGTCTTGATGCCATTAATGGATACCCCATGTGTGGTGGGACTGCCATCACTACCGTCGCCTCTGTGTTGGCCACCGACGCATCAGGCTTGGGGTATGCCGTAGTTGACGTTCACT
Organism: Tigriopus californicus; assembly: GCF_007210705.1. Lineage (NCBI taxonomy): Eukaryota > Metazoa > Arthropoda > Copepoda > Harpacticoida > Harpacticidae > Tigriopus > Tigriopus californicus. The sequence goes on from NW_026738598.1 coordinate 1,177, forward strand.
GCGGCGGGGAACTTGAGCACAAGGCACATCCAGGTCCTTGTTCAAAGTTTCTAGCAA
>NW_026738599.1:0-488 GCF_007210705.1 Tigriopus californicus
GTTCATTGGGAGGAATTAACCTGTTATCAATGTTAAGAAACTTAAAAACAAAATGATATTAGCTCTATCAAGAAATGAATCTTAATCTTAAGAACAAAATTGTTCTGAAATATTTTCAATCTGACATTAGCAATATGCTTTTGTTGAACTCATACTTCTTTTCATCATAGAGTTTAAAAGATGTACAAGATGTTGGTCTAACCAATCAGTGTAAGAAGCAACGTGAAGGCAAGAATGTTCTCTCTAGGTACAGTGGGTTGATATTTCAGTGTCACAAATTATTATGGCATAGCTTTCCGTTTCATCTACACATTACTTGATATGGAAAGCAAAAATAGCTGTTACAGCCCTTCAGAGCGTGTCTGTGCCTAAATGTTGTTAGTTTATTTGCATTTTTTTGTACATATTCAGTAGAACAGTTATACTAATTTGATGTCAAGAAAGACCACCCTTTTTTAAGTTTTGGCCGAGCCTAGAAATAAGCTTCT
>NW_026738599.1:524-766 GCF_007210705.1 Tigriopus californicus
AGGTATCCGCGCAGGCTAAAGGAAAAAAACGCAAGGTTTGCGCGAAAGCGCAGGACATGGAAGCTCTGTCTGAGAAGCTTGAGAATCAAGTTGACTGGATCGAGGGGCTACCTTTGTGCAGTAATTAGAACATGTTGATTTGAAATTTGTAAGTTGCGAATCTTATTAGCCTGTGAAAGAGAAAATATGATCATATATAGCTTGTTTTTTTATGGTAGGTTAAGTAACGTGCAAAATTAGTT
>NW_026738599.1:798-877 GCF_007210705.1 Tigriopus californicus
TGTGAAAGAGAAAATATGATCATATATAGCTTGTTTTTTTATGGTAGGTTAAGTAACGTGCAAAATTAGTTTGTTGAAC
>NW_026738599.1:913-991 GCF_007210705.1 Tigriopus californicus
TTTTTCCAACCTGCTACTCAAGAAACAACAACAGTGAGGCCAAAGATGTTGTTTATTGACAAAATCTTTGATCTGAGA
>NW_026738599.1:1027-1167 GCF_007210705.1 Tigriopus californicus
ACAAAAATAAGGTCGAACCAATTTTTTGCTTGGGCTTTTTACCTTTACTCAAGAAACAACAACAGTGAGGCCAAAGATGTTGTTTATTGACAAAATCTTTGATCTGAGAACAGTGCCTCCAGATGAGCAAAGGGAAACAG
>NW_026738600.1:0-318 GCF_007210705.1 Tigriopus californicus
ACATCGAATATCAAAGTTGAATCTTTGTCACACAACAAACCAGCCAAGATTTCATATGGATCCTGTTTGAAATGAGAATAATTTCAAATGGCCTGAAAATGATGCCAAGAATTATCCAGATTTAGTTTCATGTTTAGCCTTACCACTCAATGGGTATGTTTAGTGAAGGAAATTCATAAAAAATTGTAGTGCAGCAACCCTGATATTGAGCATTTTGAGGCAGACAAACATTGAAGCCAACGTGTACCAGGCACAGACAGGATTTAATATTTAATTCAGTTTCCCGGTTGGCTAGAGAAAAGAGGGCTTTCAAGTTGG
>NW_026738600.1:364-483 GCF_007210705.1 Tigriopus californicus
GTTTTGAGGAATCATAAAACGATACCAGTCATTTTCTGTAACTCAGAAATTTCTTTTCACCTTGAAGATGCTAACTTTGCATGTTTTTCCAGTCTGGCATGTTTTCTGACATGTTCTGA
>NW_026738600.1:523-1120 GCF_007210705.1 Tigriopus californicus
AGCTTCACTGTTAAATGGCGAGACAACAGCACCATCAGGAAAGCACAGGGCAGATGATTGTGATTTCTTTTCACCTTGAAGACACTAATTGAGCCAAAATATTAGGACAGTGACAACTGTACAAAAATGGCATATTTTTGAGTTTTGTAACACATCTCACTTGATCATTAAAAAATCAATTGGATTCAAGAGTGAGGGCAAGTGCAGGCTGGCTATAATGTTTGCCTTATTTCTCCCTCCTCAAAATTAGTGCCCTGTTTTTAGAAGAGTACAACAACATGGGTTCCAGATCCAAAGCAAACACATTTACATAAAAAACTGTGGTTCTACGAACTATTTATGGCTTTAGTTACCATTCAGGCACCCTTAAACGTACTTTGAACGCTTTAAACATCACTTTTTGAGTCACTTTCTTCATTTTCTGTTGAAAAATACATATTTTGAATTTGATGTTGCTGTGATTTCAAATAATGATGCCTGAAGAGTAACTTAAGTCTTAGAACTAACCCTCAAGGCACAAACATTTAGAAAAAATTGTTTGGTTTGGATCTGGGACCCAAGCAAACCCTTTGTTTTGGAACGGAATTGAAGGTTCAA
>NW_026738601.1:0-740 GCF_007210705.1 Tigriopus californicus
ACGGATCGCCACCTGAAATAAGAGGCCCAAAGTTCAGGAGGCACTTTATTGGGCAGATTTCAACCAAAGTTGGTGGGATTGGAAACGAGGTTGACGTTTCGCCAACTCTGACATTCAGTGAGCAATGATGATTAATGGGGAAAAGTGGAACAGATTTAACGGGGAAATTCAAGAGAGGCGGAATATTTTTTGGCTGGAGTTCGAGTTATAATCTCAACCTCCACATTTAACCCCGTGGAGATTGGCTCAAGGATTCTTTTTTGTTTCCCTAAGGTTAGACCGCAATCTGAGTATCTCAGGTGAGGCAATTTCTGCTTGGTGTCTTCCATGATGAGTTATGTTCCTCCCTTTAAGAGGCCTTCAATGGCCTTTAAAAGGCCTGGCTCCTAACCTGCCAGCCTTCAGCTCAGCTCAGAGGAAGAAGGAGGAAGCGAAGATATATCCTCGGTGAGCACCTCATCTTCTATTCTTCGAAAGAGACTTGTCAATAAGTTCATTTTTCATCTTTTTCGCCCTCCCACAGCCATGATGGTTGGTGCTCATATCTCTCATTCCTCTCGTTTTCCACGAGAACTCCCTTTGAAAGACATTTCTGGGAATTTATCTCCTTTTAGCCACCAGAGCCAGGAGTAGTAATAGTAGTGCCAGACCATTTGCCGAGAAAAGTTTCTCCTTTCAAGATAATAGATCTTGGAGACATCCAAAGGTATGTCGCTAGAGTTCGTTTTTTTTCTTGCTTC
>NW_026738601.1:780-1466 GCF_007210705.1 Tigriopus californicus
ATAACGAATGAATAACTATCCTCTCTCGAGTTCGAATAGATTGCTTGGACAATGAGGTTTGAAGCAATTCATTATTAATGGCATGACCTTTTCGGGCCTACATAAACGTATGCGTGGAGCTGAGGAGCACATGTCTTGACTCTCCGTTTCTCTTCCCCTTTTTGTTAAAGTGACCCGGAAACATTTTGACAACAACCCTTCCCATTTCCCTCGATGACCTTTCGGGAATTTTCGTTTCATTCAAGTTTGGCATTTTTCTCAGTACCGGACTCGGTTTCTGCTTTTCTGTTTTTCTGAAGTCTCCCTTTCAATAATCATGAGATAATCAATAGCTTTCAAGGCGGCGTCTAAGAAAGTTTTTAAGTCTTCCAGTTTTTGTGTGCTTTGTTCTTACCGTGGCAGAAGGGTTTTCAATGGGAACTTCGACGGCCTTGGATTCGGGCTCGTCGCGCGGGCGGTAAGATAACTTGAATCCAAGGAATTGTCCATGAATGGTCCGTGTCTCAGGGGCTTGCCAACTCAGATACAATGACGTACTCGACGTGTTATGGGCAGCGGTGACTCGAGGCTTGCCAGATGGCTCTGAAAGTGGAACAGGTTGGGTCGTGAATGGGATAGATCTCGAAGAAATCCCAGTTCCGTGACAAAACCAATGAGTCACACGGTTCAGGTTCATTCAAGGTTGG
>NW_026738601.1:1506-1760 GCF_007210705.1 Tigriopus californicus
TTTTTTCCGGGTTTAGACCGGCCAACGATGTTCATAGCGGACACCCGAAAACTGTAGACGGTGTAAGGCTGAAGGTTGTTCACAGTGTATCTCGTCTCCGTGGAGTTGGTGTGGAGCTCCTGTTCCAAGTATTGGAATCCACTTTCATCATCGGCTTTCACGGATCGCCACCTGAAATAAGAGGCCCAAAGTTCAGGAGGCACTTTATTGGGCAGATTTCAACCAAAGTTGGTGGGATTGGAAACGAGGTTGAC
>NW_026738602.1:0-99 GCF_007210705.1 Tigriopus californicus
CGAGCTTCTCGAGATGTACAAAGAGAAGGTCAAACCCGAGAGCAAGAAGAAAAAGCACCCCAAGGTTCCCGAGAAAGGCGTGTTTCCTTGCGAGACATG
>NW_026738602.1:135-523 GCF_007210705.1 Tigriopus californicus
CCATGAGCTACATTTCAGATATTCAGAAGCGATTGTTTAATAAATCGACTCGATTTGACCTGGAGAACGAGCTCAAAGATCCCGAGATCTTGCAAGCGCATGCCCGACCTCAAAGAACTTTTAAGGAACTGGACATCCCCCTTAACGACTGGACCATTGACCTGCACTCTCATGTGTCTTTGTTTCATGATGTGGTATTAGTCAGTATTCATAAGCACGCTATCGAGTGTCGTCAAATCCATTTTGTGCAGAATAATCCCGACTTGTTTGGATCGATCCTTACTCGGATTCTCTACTTAGTTTGGAGTGGCGGCCTACAAGGATCCAAGATCCCACGAAATGATTACATCATCGACAAGTACCTGCACATGAAACGGATTACTTACAG
>NW_026738602.1:552-1105 GCF_007210705.1 Tigriopus californicus
GCTTGATCCAAATTTTGACTACGAGGCCGCTCTCAAAGACGATTTGGTACAATCCGAAGAAGCTAGACATCATGAAGATTCCCACCATGATGACCTTGACGAGGATTTTGATGAGGATGAAAACGCTCCCACCAAGAAGAGTCGAGTCCAGAGTCGGAAATCCGCCGCTAAAAGCGCCAACAAACGAACCCACACCATGCATAAGAATATGCAATTCGTCAATAAAAAAGGGGAGAGAGGTGTGTATTGTGTGGAGGCCCTTCACGCCCAAATCATCAACCGGGAAGGAACTCTATCTATAAGTCATACCAGTGCTCCTCTGAAGGCGGCCGCATCCTCTAACCACATTCGAGACCTGACGCGAGTCAAGAATGTGTTTCATGTGCTCATTGGGATCAGGGACAACCACGAGATATTTGAGGGCAAACCTCTGGCATGGACCAGGCCAGAGTCTTCAAGTCAAGTGGTGGAACAATTCGACGAGTGCGTGAATGTGTTTTCCCACGTGTTTGGGCTCAGCGAGGCCGATTTGATATCCGGGCATCATTTGCGA
>NW_026738602.1:1141-1225 GCF_007210705.1 Tigriopus californicus
TCATTGATCTTAGTTTCTAACTTCAAGTTGTGAGGTTAAATTCGTGAGAGTGTCGTAAAATCGAGTTTGTATATGAGTTGTCAT
>NW_026738602.1:1261-1357 GCF_007210705.1 Tigriopus californicus
GCAGTAAGCGTCCCAACAAGCATCCCCAATCATTGATCTTAGTTTCTAACTTCAAGTTGTGAGGTTAAATTCGTGAGAGTGTCGTAAAATCGAGTT
>NW_026738602.1:1390-1485 GCF_007210705.1 Tigriopus californicus
GTCATCAACGTTGAAATAAATAAGCAATGCTTTCAATTAATGGGGTGACAGGAGAGACATTGAAAATTCTTTTCACCAGATATGCAGTCCATTCC
>NW_026738603.1:0-1321 GCF_007210705.1 Tigriopus californicus
TTCAAAGGGAGATTCAACCAAATTTTTGTTTTTAACCAGACTTTTGGCACACAAAAATATATTGGGTTGGCTAACACAAATACAAGAAATTTATTAAAATGGTCAGTGCATGTATAAGGACGAATTACCAATCCTTAATTAAATGCAAGTTTGGGTTAATTTCACTGTAATATTCAAAAAAACATAAATATTTGGTTAGTTTCATTGGATTCGAAAAAGTGTTCCCCCACACATTAGAGGTAAACCAAATCACAAGATTTGCAAGAAAATCAAGATAGAAAAGAAAGACAACAATTGAGCTTTATGGATAAAAATCTTATTGCACCTAATGCAAGAAAAAAAATGAATTTATCTTATTTTCATGCTCTACTTTCACCCAAGAAGAACAAATTTTCGTATGAAGAGCAATTATAACTGTGTGTAAACAAGCTTTGTTTAAGTCCTAAAAAAATCCGCAAATAAAGCTTGTCACATTTTGGTGTCCCCTTCAAGTCTCAGGGTTCAAAGTTAGGAGAATATCATAAACACAACTTCATCAATTTTAACTTTAGGTTAAAGAAAGTTTTTCTTTTGATTTTTTGTGTCTTTCAATTTTTTTTCCTTGAAGTATAATTTTCAAAAAATTGCCTGAACATACCCTGTCAAAGAGTGCCAAATATAATTGAATTGTGAATCTGAAATCCTTCATGAGCACCATGAATAAGAGGCTTTTTTAAAGTAGCATTGTTCTAGCATTTTCGAATTCCAATTAGCACTTTTTAGCACCAATTTTGCACGAGTAAGCTGAAAAAACCCGGCTGAAAAAACCTGGGCAAAAAGAATCAAATAAAATCCAAATTTTGATGCCGGATGTACAGGGCTTGAACCAGGGCCAAAAAACGACTTTGTGTCCGTTACTCATTCAGAAAAGGTAACGCCTTACGCATGATTACTGGGTATTGGTAAAATAATGGTGCCGATATTTTTTTCTGAAAAGAGGGCCTAAGACTGGAACAAATGGGACCCATACTCCTATTTTCTACGAACGAAAGAAAAGTGTTTGCAATTAGGCCATGGGACCCCATTCCATATATTTTGAGCCTAAACTGTAAAGTTGTTGGCCTGCGTAGTGACCTTGCCTATAACCTCATCAATCATAATGTTCAACACAACTTTGTGTTAATTATTCAAGCTTGCTCTTGAAGAACTTTGCAACAAAAACTTCTCACAGGAAACTTTTATCTTATTGTTCAAAAGGGTTCCTAGTTGTTAAGCCCGTACAAACTATATATCATGACACTTCTTAGATTGTATTTCTAATGGCTGAAAGCTTGTGTACCTG
>NW_026738604.1:0-6947 GCF_007210705.1 Tigriopus californicus
TAATTGCGGGAATAGCTCAACAGCTGTTCAGGTTGTAAAAATTACAGATGATGAAAGTCCAGTATTTGTGAATATACCGGGTAATATTTCCATCAACTTGAGTCAGGGAGATCAAATTCCTGCTCCGGCAAATGTGATTGCGACGGATAACTGTGACACTGAACCACAAATAGAATACACAGAAAGCCGAGAAAATGACAGCGACTGTAAATACGTCATTGTTAGAACTTGGGAAGCACTCGATAAGTGCGGAAATACTACTCGCGGAACGCAGCGAATCCAAGTCGTCGATGAAGTCGATGTGGAGATCAAAATCAATGGCGATCTAGATTGCGCAGTAAGCGGTGTCGAAGTTAGTGTAGAGAACATAATTCCAGGTGCAACATATACTTGGACTGCAAGTGACAATGGTACTTTTGCAAATCCAAATGCCCCTACAACGACGTTTACACCAGCAGCAGATGGTAGAACCACAATAACGGTTACCGTAAGTGGAACTAATTGCGAAGCCACTGACAGTAAGCAAATTAGAATCAAAGGTGAACCTCTAAATATTATGGGCGATGAAAGTGTATGTCTAGGAGACGACATTGAGCTTTCTGCTACAAGTGGTGCCAGCCAGTATGAATGGACTGGGCCAGATGGTTTCACCTCTGACAGTAGAGAAATAAGTCTTCAAAATGCAACGAAGGACATGCAGGGTACTTACACGCTAACAGCAGTGTTTGGCGATTGTGAGCAAACGGCTACCCTTGATATTACGGTACATGCTCAGGACGACTTTATCGTAGAGCACCCTAGCTTTGCTTGTACCACAGAAATGATAAATTTCAATGTAGAAAATGCTAGTAACGCTACTTGGAAATCTCCTCAAGGAGAAGAATTCACAGGCGCAAATGTAAATATAGGACCAATAGAATTTGGCAAGCACGAAGGTGACTGGTCAGTAGTATTCTCTAAAGATGGTTGTGTATTTGAGGAAACTTTTAGCCTTGATATTGCTCGACATCCTCCTGTTGTAGCAGAATCAAATTCGCCTATTTGCCTAGACGGTGAAATCCAACTGCTAGCAGATGGTGCTCAACAATACCTCTGGACAGGCCCATTTGGATTTACCTCACAACAACAGAGCGTCAGCATTTCAGACCTAAGTGATTATACATCTGGAACCTATCAATTTGTAGTTAGCGGTTCAAATGCCGCAGGCTGTGTTAAAAATGATACTGTTGAAGTAGTTGTTGGCGATCAACAGTTAGAATACAATGTCCCATCAGCGGTGTGCTTGGGCGATGACTTTGAGTTTTCAGTTTCAGGTGCAGAAACCTATGTTTGGATTGGGCCTGCAAGCTTTACAAGCTTAATGGGAAGCAACACCATTTCAAATATGCAAATGGCAAATAGAGGTACCTACACCGTTATTGCTGAAACAAGCAACGGTTGTAATATCACCAAGTCATTCGAAATTGATGTAGTGGATTGCACGGATTGTACACTACCTGCGCCCAGCGACTTTGTTAGTGTCGAGCCCGATTGTAACTTAAGTACAGGTTCGATAACGTATACTGGCGATGCTACTGGTTTAGTCTTTGAATGGGACAATAACATTAGCAGTAACGAAGCAGCGACCGACCTTGCTCAAGGTGAGTATAAACTAAAAATTTACTTAGCCCTAAACCCTGATTGCTCTCAAGAGTATACATTCACATTAACGCAAGATCCAAATTGTGGTACAAGCAATTGTACCCTTCCACGAAATCTTGATTTTAGAATAAGACAAGCAGATTGTAATACCGAAAATGGTGAAATCACCTACATTGGCGATACAACAGGTTTGGTCTTTGAATGGACAGATAATGTCAGCACGAGCTTTGTGGCTAGTCAATTACCTTTTGGCAGATATGAGTTAAAAATCTCTAGACGTAACAACCCATCCTGCGCTCAAGAGTATAACTTTAGGCTAGACGATCAATGTAATCCAAGTGAAACCTTGGAATTGACTATCGAAACTGGTAGTACAGAAGATATTTGCCCACTTAATATTCCGAGTAGATTTGGAGACCTTTCTGCAACGCTACTCAATGGTCAACTAAGCGGAACGAGTGCTTTTGGTAGCTATACTATCGATCCAGAAACAGGATGTTTAGAATACAATGCTGGTGAAACTACCGGACCACGTGTAGATACTATCGTAGTACGTGTTTGTGACCAAGCTACCAACGAATGCCATACGGTAACCTATGTAATTTCTATCATTCCGAAAGATGATCTCGATGTCAAAACTGTTCGTCAAGGAGACACTACAATTGTTTGCGCTCCTATAGACCAACTTTTCGGTACACCACAAGAAGCTATGATCTGCGGACAACCAGCGCATGGTAGCGTACTATTAGATAGAAACAGCAATTGCTATATCTATACAGCTCCTATCGATTACCTCGGTCCAGATCAGTTCTGTATCGAAGTCTGCGATGATGAAGACGTTTGTATCAAAGTAGAAGTCAATATTCTAGTCGTTCCAACTTGCGATAACCCGCTAGATATTAGTAGTGATATCATTGGCACGAACACCTGCGACGAACTTGCAGCTTACTGTTTGCCTATTGGGCAAGACATTATTGACAACTATCGTATCCTCGTTGACGGGGAATCGTATCGCGATACAGATCAAGCATGTAATGACGAGCAAGGGACTGTTATCTTACTTGACACAGGGCACCATGAATTAGTGGTTATCAATCGTGAATCGCAATGCCAGGACACTTTACAAGTATTGGTTAGTTGTGGCGATTGTGGATTAGCGCTGAGCCCTACAGGATTGAGTGTTAACGAATGCACAGATTCAACGTTCTACGAGCTAAATATTGCTGAACGAAACTGGGATCAATATGTGTTCATTTTGAACGGTGAGAACGCTAGAGAACTACTACAAGTGAATGGAAATACTTCGCGTATTCCTGTAGATACAGGTACATACACCTTGCTTGTACACAACCTCGATAGCACTTGCTACCAAGTTATCAACTTTAGNGATACAGGTACATACACCTTGCTTGTACACAACCTCGATAGCACTTGCTACCAAGTTATCAACTTTAGCGTAAGCTGTGAATGTTTGTTCAGAACGATACCGATTACAAGATCAGATACCATTTGCTTTGCAGACTTAAATCTTGACCTAGATGGTAATAAGGTTGCTAAAATCAGAGACCTTTGCTTAGACGAAGGTACTGGTGATGTCAGCTTGAATTTTGATGCAGCTGCACAATGCTTTAGCTATACAGGAATATTCCCTGGAATTGACACGGTTTGCTTAGAAGTCTGTAGTCCTGCTCCTGTAAGTTGTGATACAATCAAATTGATCATTGACATTGAGAATGTCACAGCAATTTATGATAACCTTGACATTCTCGTTGGTGAATCTGGTCAATATTGTATTGATACGACTGAATTATCCGCTCCAATAACTGAAGTATTTAATTACTGTCCAGAAACAACGAGCCCGAAAGTTAATTTCGAAATCAATGAAGAGACTTTCTGCATAGACTATACAGGTCTTAAGGCTGGTGTAGGCCAGGGATGTTTTGTAATATGCAATGACATTGCTTGTGATACGCTCTTCTTAACGATAGATGTAAACATGGGTAGAACAGTGTTATTACCAAAGGCAGTAGATGATAGAGAAATGACCAATAAAGGTTCTTCTGTTGAAATTAATGTTTTGAGAAATGACACTTTAAATGGACCACTGCTTCAGTTTTATCCAGTGGCACTGCCTAATAATGGAAACATTGTAGTCTTGGGTGATAGTATTATCCGCTACACCCCAGACAATGACTTCTGTGATGCTGTAGACCAGTTTGAGTACATTATTAACAATGGTATTGGTGCTGATACAGCAATGGTGAAAATCGATATAGCATGTGATGACATTCTTGCCTTTAGTGGATTCTCTCCAAATGGTGATGGTGTTAATGATCACTTTAGAATCATGGGTATTGAAGATTACCCAGATAACACGGTAAGCATTTTCAACCGTTTAGGAAATCTAGTTTACATCCTTGATGGATACGACAATACGCCAGGGAAGTCGTTTAACGGTTCCAGCTTAGATGGTAAACGATTGGATACGGGTACGTACTTTTATGTAATAGACAAAAAGGACGGGAAAGTACCTAGCTCTGGATACCTGCAAATTATTCGATAAAGATCTTGAGGAAGTGCTACACTTTTAGCACTTCCTCAAATTTATATTTAATCCTCATTTATGATAAAAAATTCAAGAATCATTTAGATACCAGAATAGTTTCTAGACGCCCATAAGAGGCTGGTTAACCTAAATGGTATATATATTTAGAAATATTCATATAACAAGGCTTTCAGGTATAAAATTTGCCCTAGTCCATTTGGACAGTAGTACTTTTTTGTAGGCCCCCTATTTAGTTTTTTAACTTAAAAATTTGATAGTCAAGGGTTTAGATACAAAGAGATACTACAGCATAACTGCCTTAGCGCATGAATACTGGATACACTCTTCTTCATAAGTGGTCAAAACCCACTTTCCGCCATCTCTTTTCTTTAGGGATTGCATTATTTTATTGCATTGTTTCAATGCATGCTTTTACTGTACCCCCAAATCCAGAAGATTCAATTCGGATCTTATCTGTTGGGGAGAAAGTTTCAGACAAAGCTTTAGGATCATATGATCCGAGTAATGGATTTTTGAATCCATCTCAAAATGAGCGTCTTGAAATTCATTACAGAGGTACAAGAAATTTGCTANCGAGTAATGGATTTTTGAATCCATCTCAAAATGAGCGTCTTGAAATTCATTACAGAGGTACAAGAAATTTGCTACCTGCGAGAATCGATATAAACGATCCACAATCTGTAGATCGGGTTTATATTGAGTTGCTCTATAAAGGAAGGCTTCCAAATGAAAACCTCCACAGTGCAATTCAAGCAAGATTGGAAAATGGAGCTGAAATCACCTTGACCCCAAAATTAATTGAAGGTAGTTGGGGTACTACAGGTGTTGCCGTTTTTTATGCAGAAGCAGGTCGTACAGATCGTGTTCTATTTGATTTTGAGGTTGAAGAGTCCTCTGCTCAAAGTGCCCAAGTAGTTGTTGTCCGCAACTGGCAGAACCGAGGAGTGTATCAAAGAGCTGTAGCTGCTGAATTTACAGGTTTTCCATGGGATGGCGCTTCACAATCATATTCTATACCTATCGACTATGACACCAAACCAGCCCAGATTACTGTAAAAGTTCCTGTAAGCTCTGTGAGAGCCGATGGGCAAGTTTTGAATTTTGAGATTAGTTCTGGCAACGTTACAGAGACGTTTACCAGAAGGTGGGATTATGGATACTCCTTTGATAATGAGTGTTGTATAGACACCGTAGAATTCCAACTTAGAAATGTAAGAGAGGCAAATTCAGTTAATGTTACGATTACAGACCCTAATTACAGTCCTTCTTCAGATTTTACAATTTCAGGATTGATACTGGCGGAAGTCTGCCCGACATGTGACCAAGTAAGTTTGACAATACCAGATGAAGTTTGTTTAAATAATTCCGTATTTTTTGAGGTTAATAATCCAAGACCAGGATACGTTTATGAATGGGATTTTGGGCCCAACGCAATCCCGCAAACAGCTACAGGCCCTGTAGTTTGGGTGGAATACTCCGAAGAAGATCTGGATAAAAATTTTCGGGTTGATATCAGCAGCGATACAGATGTGTGCTTTTTACGACAAACGGGAAGAGTACGTGTAGAAGACTGTACAAAAGAGGCTACTTGTGCCCTGGAAGGAGTAAGAATTCAAGAGCATCCTAGTGAGACAAGAGACGATGGTGTTCTAGATATAGATATTTGCGAACCTTGCGGTTCGATACAGCCATACACGATATATTATACGGTCGATGGCGCCCAAGAGCAACAAGGTCCAATCAACGATAGATTCCCTAAGTTAACCAACTTAGGGCCAGGCACTTATACAAACATCTACGTTGTAGATGGTAACGGTTGCGGGACCAATATTGTAGGACCTATTACCTTATGTCGAAACGGTTGTGGAAACAATATAGACTGCACAAATAATACCTGTATTATAAGTGGAGTTTTCAGCAGTCCTAAACGAACATTTTGGTTGCCTATTGGAAGGACAGGTATATCTACAAAGTGGGAATGGGAAAATAATAGCGGTAGATTTACGGTTACATCGCCCACTAGTGCAGAAATTACAGGTATTATTCAAAATACTTCTGATGCATCGAAGCGTATGCGTGTTAAAGTGGTGTTTAATAACCGAAGAAACTGGGCTGATTGGAGTAGTCTAGGTAGAGGATGGAAAGGCCGTAGAGACCTCATAACCAATAATCAACATACAACATGGGATTATTATGAACTTGTAGGCGGCGGACAATCCTATTTAGAAGGCTTAGGAAGTTTAAATGCAAGATTAGAGTTATCACCAAATCCGAGCGATTATAAATACGGTTGCCAAGTAGGACCCGGTGCCAATGATCAAACATTAGCCCCAGGAATCAGCGCTTGGTATACATACCGAGGAACTTTTAATGGAAGAACTGTAAGCGGTAGAGGTGATATAAATGCAGACGGTGTTTGTAGACAAAGAGACCTTGGCAATTATTCTACTGGCCCAGCCATTAACTGTGGTGCTGCTTTGATTAGGGCTTGTGATTTAAGCGAAGGAAATATTCCTGCTCCAACCATTAATTGTGGTAATCCAGATGATTACACCATTACTTATGAAGATCGTCGAATCAGAAACAACCCGCTTGAAATTCGAAGAACGTATACCATTGTTGGCCCTTCTGGTACTTCTACCTGCGAGAAAACACTTATTTCTGAAGATACAGAATCTCCAAGGTTTATTGGCAGTGCAAATACAAACCAAACGTATAACTGCGACGAAATCCCATATGA
>NW_026738604.1:6953-10224 GCF_007210705.1 Tigriopus californicus
GTCCAGGAACATACGATCTACGAAGAGTTTGGACAGCCACTGATGAATCAGGAAATACAGCAAGTACTGAAGTAGTAATTCATGTTGTTGACACACAAGCACCGACCTTTGAAAGTACTCCACAAGATCTTTTCATTGGTTGTAATGACCAGCTTCCTACAGACGAACCAATCATTGTAGACGAATGCAGTGGGGATAATATTCATATTGACTATCATCAAACGGAATGTGATGCCCAAGCTGCACAGCCATTGTATTACATTACAAATGGTGAAATTGAATATTTAGCGCAAAGTCAAAACCCAGTACACCCTACTCAAACAGTTAGGGCTCTAAAATTAGTTGGTGTTTGTAATGATCATCCAAATACGAGTAGAAGATGGAAGATTACTAATCCAAATAATTTTGAAGTATCTGTAATTTCCATTAAAGAAAACTCCTATATAAGAGCTGAAAACTATACAATTCCTGCCAATCAGTCTGTATATTTTTTAACTACTAAATTCCAAAGAACTAATGCTAATGACTTTGGTATTTCCTATTTGGATCAAAATAACAATACTGTTTTTATAAATGCTCCATTCAGTGTTGAATCAGACGAAAGCTGTGATTTACTCGCAGGTGAACGTTGTGTATGTGTATACAAACGTACATGGGAAGCAAGTGATGAGTGTGGAAATAAGAGCACTAAAACTCAATACATCTACCAAAAAGATGATAGAGCGCCCAATTTCACAAATGTACCAGCCGATGGTAATTTTCAAGCTAATGCTACTCTACCAAACCCAGGGAATGTAGGAATTACGGACGTTTGTAGCAATGCAACTATCGCCTTTGAAGAAGAGCGAATCGAAAGTACAGACTATGCCTGCGACGAAGCTGCAGTACACTATATACACGCGCCTAGAATAGCTAATAGGCCCTTTGTTTCTCTGCAAGGAAGGTACTTTACTTATGAAAATACGCCTTTAAAATTAACAGAAAGCTGCGGGGATAATGCCACCCTTACAGGAAAGCTTATCAATATAGCTGAGTCTAATTTAACACTTATTGTTAATATTCGATTTCACAACAGAAGAACATACCAAGAGCACGTGGCTGCTGGCGGAGATGTAAGTGATATTTGCAGTTCAGCAAATCAAGATGAAGTTGTATTTTATCAAATACAAAACATCACCTTAACGGCAAATAATGGTGAAACCCTAAGGAAAACGGGCTCAGGTTGGTTTGGTATAGGACCAAGTGGACAAAACTGTGAATTTGGATTTACAGGAAACTTTGACACGACCATTTTCGAAGATGAAACTAGGCTGCTCCCATCGTTTATCAAGGCTGCAACTACAAGTGTAGATTTCCAAAATACAGGTTGTGGCGGCCATACCCTGATACGAAAGTGGACAGCTACTGACGAGTGTAATAATGGCACTTTTGTCAAACAAGTTCTTCGATTTAACGAAACTGGTGGTGCACACTTTTCTATCGCTTCTAGTCAGCTAAATTTAAGCTGCGAAGATGCCATTCCTCCCGCTCCAAATGTAACAGCGACTGGAAATAATAATCAAGCATTAACGGTTAATTTTCACGAAGATAACACTGGAGATAATTGCAATAGAACCATAACAAGAACTTGGTCAACCACAAGCGGATGTGGTTCAGAAGAGTCTGTTGTTCAAACGATTACGATCGCAGATACGGAAGCACCCGTAATCGTATTTACCAATCCAATCCTCAACGGAATCGCCAATGGAGGAATCCTTACTATGCCTTGTGATGATTTGCAAGGACTCGATGAAAGTACAGCTTCAATTACAGATAACTGTGATCCTAACCCAACGGTAACTTTTGAAGATGTGAGTCTCGGAGGAAACTGTCAAACAGACGGCTACATCGAGCGATTCAGATGTACTTGGGTAACTTCAGATCGTTGTGGAAATACAAGACAATTTCAAATATTTGTAGAAGTAAGAGATGATGTTGCACCAACATTCAATAATGTACCAGCAGCGGTAAGTATTTCTTGTGAAGAAAGTATTCCTACAGATTTACCTTCAGCAACAGATAACTGTACAGAGGTAAGCATCACTGAAACACAACGAACAGTTCCTGGTCCATGTGCAAATTCTTATGTCCTTGTTAGAGAATTTACGGCAACGGATGAATGCGGCAACTCTGCAACAACAAGCCAAGAAGTTACTGTTGAAGATCATACGGCGCCAACCTTTTCAAATGTACCACAAAACATTAGCCTTGATTGCGGCGAAACTGCTCCAACAGATCAACCTGTTGTAAATGACAATTGTGATGATGCCGTAACCTTAACGGAAAATTCAAACCGAGTAGACCATCCAAATGCGTGTAATAACGCATACACGCTTACCAGAATATGGACAGCAACTGACAACTGTGGCAACACTGCTACAGTTAGCCAAGTTGTAACCATTGGTGATACTCAAGCGCCACAAATTAGCTTTAATAATCCATTGCTAAACGGAGGGTCAAACGGTCAAGAATTTGAGTTTTCATGTGACCAAGCTGCACAAATAGGGGAAACTGATGTAAACGTTACAGACAACTGTGATAGTGATATAGATCTCACTTTTGACGAGCAAGTACTAGCAAATGGAAATTGTAGTACCGACGGCTTTCAAAGAAAAGTACAGTATACATGGACAGCAACTGATGATTGCGGAAATGCAGAAACCCTTAGCATTATAGTAAAGTATGTAGATACAAACTCACCTGAAATGTGGGACGTACCACCATATGTAACTATTGCGTGTAATGAAAACTTACCCACTGATCAACCAAAAGTCAGAGATGACTGCACAGCTACAGACCAAATTTCAGTTGAAGAAACAACAATTAGAGAAGATATCGATTGTGCAAACCACTATCGAATCATTCGCTTATGGACAGCAACGGATAACTGCGGCAATACAAGGACTGGAAGCCAAATTGTAACTTTCTACGACAATCAAGGCGCAACATTTACGGGTATACCTGCCAATGTATCTATCTCCTGCGACGATGATTTACCTACAGATTTACCAGTCGCAAATGACGCATGTACAGGAGACCTCACTGTAAGCGTAGAGAACTTCAGAACGAATGGTTCTTGTGGTGGAAATTACATCATTACCAGAGTATTTAGCGCAACAGACGCTTGTGGCAATAAAGAAACGGCAAGTCAAGTAATTACGGTGAGAGATACAGAATCTCCTGTTTTTACTGATGTTCCTCAAAATATAACTGTTGAGTGTAGCCAAGGAAC
>NW_026738604.1:12271-16525 GCF_007210705.1 Tigriopus californicus
AAATTACATCATTACCAGAGTATTTAGCGCAACAGACGCTTGTGGCAATAAAGAAACGGCAAGTCAAGTAATTACGGTGAGAGATACAGAATCTCCTGTTTTTACTGATGTTCCTCAAAATATAACTGTTGAGTGTAGCCAAGGAACTCCGACAACTATGCCTACTGCTACGGACAACTGTGACCAGGAAGTAAGCATTACTGAAAATGCTCAGCGAAGAGACGGAGCTTGCCCAGATTCTTACGAATTAATTAGAATCTGGACAGCGACTGACGATTGTGGAAATACCGCAACTGCTAGTCAAACCGTAAGCTTTGAAGACCGCACAGCTCCTGTGTTTGGAAACATCCCAACAAGCATTAATTTATCATGTGATGCGTCAATGCCACAAGATTTGCCTATAGCAACGGACGACTGCGATAGCGAAGTTACTGTTACAGTAAGCGAAAATAGAACTGATGGCTCATGTGTCGACAGCTATTCTGTAGTGCGTGTGTTTACTGCTACTGATAATTGTGGCAACACTGCTACTGCTAGCCAAACGGTTACAGTAGGTGATGATAGTCCTCCAAGCTTCTCTAGTGTTCCTGCTGCAACAACAATCAATTGTCAAGAGATAATACCGACTGAAATGCCAGTTGCTACTGATAATTGTTCAAATCAAGTGCTTGTAGAGGAATCAACAGAAGAGCGTAGTGGAAACTGTGCTAATTCCTATGAAATTATAAGAGTCTTTACGGCAACTGATGATTGTGGTAATACCGCAACTGCTAGTCAAATCATAACAGTTCAAGACATTGAAGCACCAACATTTACATTTGTGCCTCCTTATGTTACCATTGTTTGTGATAGTGATATACCTACCGATTTAGCAACAGCTACAGACAACTGTGATACTGATGTTACCATCGAAGAAGAACAATCTACTCGACCTCTCACCTGCCCTGGTCATTACGAACTTGTAAGACTATTTACTGCAAGTGATAACTGCGGAAACACAAGTACTGCCAGCCAGATTGTAACCTTCTTTGACAATGTTGCTCCAGTATTTAGCAATGTACCGACGGATGTTACGCTAGCATGCAATGAGCAAGCTCCAACAGATGAACCTACAGCGACTGACAATTGCGATACCAACGTCAATATTACATATGCCGAAGAGCGCGAACCAGGTTCTTGTCCAGGAAGTTACGATATCATCAGAATTTGGACCGCTACCGACCATTGCGGATATGCTTCAACAGCAAGTCAACGGGTATCATTCCAAGATACAAGTAGTCCTGAATTTTCACAAATTCCTTCTACTGTAACTATTTCTTGTGACGATGCCTTACCGACAAATTCACCAATAGCAAGCGATAATTGCGATACAGATGTATCGGTCGAAGAAGCTCAAAATACAATCCCTGGATCATGTACAAACAACTATCAAGTTATAAGAACATGGACAGCAACTGACAATTGTGGCAATACAGCCACAGCAAGCCAGACGGTAATTGTAGAGGATGTTACTGCACCTCGATTTACTCAAGTACCAACATCTGTAAGCATTTCATGTAATGATAATATTCCGAGTGACCCAGCGATAGCTACCGACAATTGTGATCAAGAAGTTACGATTACCGAAGCGCAAACAACCAATCCAGGCCCATGCGGAGAATCATATAGCATAACTCGTATTTGGACAGCTACTGATAATTGTGGTAACACGACAACAGCAAGCCAAGAAATAACAGTTACTGATCAAGATGCACCTGAGTTTAGCTTTGTACCTGAATCAATAGAAATAGCTTGTGATCAAGCGTTGCCAACTGATCAACCAGAAGTTACAGATAATTGTGACCAAAATGTTGACCTGTCAGAAACGCAAGAAACAATAGCAGGAAACTGCCCAGACAGCTACACTATTATTAGAACTTGGGTAGCAACTGACAACTGTGGAAATACCAGTACTGCCAGCCAAAGCATAGCAGTACAGGACCTCGAAGCTCCTGTATTTGCAAATATTCCAGAAGAGGTAACCATCGCTTGCGATGCAAGCTTACCAACAAACCAACCTGCTGTTACCGACAACTGTGATATTGATATTGACATAACGGAAAATCAAGAAACTCAAGCAGGAAACTGCCCAGGGAACTACCTTGTCGTACGTACTTGGTTGGCTACAGATAACTGCGGAAACACCAGTACTGCTAGTCAAATTGTAAATGTTGAAGATGTAGAAGCACCAAGCTTTACCTATGTACCAGAAACCGTAACGATTAGTTGTGCAGACCAACTGCCTACAAATCTTGCTGTTGCTACAGACAACTGTGATACAGATGTCAACATCACCGAAACACAAGAAAGAAGTGATGGTAACTGTGCAGGTAATTACAGCATATTCAGAATATTTACAGCTACTGACCACTGCGGAAACATCAGTACAGCAAGTCAAGAAGTTAAGTTCGAAGATGTAGAGGCACCCGTATTTGCAGATGTCCCAGTAGAAGTTACTATCGCCTGCGAGGAGAGCCTACCTAGTGCTTCTCCAACAGCTACAGACAACTGTGACACGGACGTTAACATCACCGAAACTCAGGAAACCCAGGAATTAACTTGTGAAAATAACTACAGGATAATTCGTATTTGGACAGCCACAGATCATTGTGGTAATACCGCTACAGTTTCTCAAGCTATTACCGTTGAAGATCGAGAGCGTCCAGTATTTGCTAATGTTCCGCCAGCAGCGACTATCTCTTGCGAAGAGTCGATGCCTAGCTCTCAACCTACGGCTACTGACAATTGTGATCAAAATGTTGATATTTCTGAATCTGAAGAAATACTACCAGGCAATTGCGGAGGATCTTACAGAATCGTAAAACAATGGACTGCTACTGATAACTGCGGCAATACTGCTACAGCTACCCAGCTTATCTCTGTACAAGATATTAATGCTCCCGAATTTTCAAGCGTACCAGCCAATGCAGATTTGAGCTGCTCTGATCAATTACCAACAGATATGCCAACGGCAACTGATAATTGTGATGATGATGTACATATTTCTGAAGACCAGCAACGTGTTCCAGGAAATTGTGACGACGGATATATTATTGTTAGAACATTTACAGCTACCGATGAATGTGGAAATACCGCAACAGCTAGCCAAGTCCTAAACATCTCAGATACTGAAGCGCCAGTACTCATTGGAGTTCCTGAAAATCAAGAAGTAAGCTGTGCTGAAAACATGCCTACTGAAGCTCCTACAGCAACTGATAATTGTGACCAAAACGTTACAATCACGCTTTCAGAAGATAGAGTACCAGGCACTTGTGAAAACAAATATCAACTCGTTAAAACTTGGACGGCAACAGACAACTGTGGCAATACTGCTACAGCAAGTCAAGTACTACAAGTAGAAGACAATGAGGCCCCTAGCTTTGCAAGTGTACCAGAAAATATCGAAGTCTCTTGCTCTGGTGAAATTCCAACAAGCAGCCCTACTGCGACTGACAATTGCGACCAAGATGTAAGTATTTCTGAAACACAAGAACAAAATGCAGGTTCATGTGAAAATAGCTATGAGATCATTAGAACATGGATCGCAACTGATAATTGCGGAAATACTGCTTCAACTCGTCAAGTGGTAACTGTCAAAGATGATGAGGCGCCCACTTTTGCTAATGTACCAGCGAACACCTCCGTTGGTTGTGACCAAGAATTACCAAGCACAGCGCCAACAGCTACTGACAACTGTGATCAAGAAGTAAGCATTACCGAAACTACTGATCGTACAACAGGAAACTGTACTTCGAGCGAAGTTGTAACCCGCATTTGGACGGCAACTGATAATTGCGGAAATACTGCAACAACTAGTCAGCAAGTAACAATAGGTGATGATCAGGCTCCAACATTTACCAATATCCCTGAAAATGTAAATCTATTATGTGATCAAGACTTACCGACAGATTTACCAACGGCAACAGATAACTGTGACCAAGAAGTAAGCATTACCGAAAGTCAGGAACAAGTGGATGGATCTTGTAATCACAATTACAGAGTAATAAGAATTTGGACTGCCGAAGACAACTGCGGTAACACCGCAACAGCTAGTCAAACGGTTAGTTTCAGTGATGACTCAAGCCCTGTATTTGCAAATGTTCCAGAGTCTATTGAAATCAATTGTAGTGAGGCACTCCCAACGGACATGCCTACAATGACAGACAATTGTGATACAGAAGTAGCCATTACAGAAACCCAAGAAACGATTCCAGG
>NW_026738604.1:17037-18335 GCF_007210705.1 Tigriopus californicus
CCAGCCAATGCAGATTTGAGCTGCTCTGATCAATTACCAACAGATATGCCAACGGCAACTGATAATTGTGATGATGATGTACATATTTCTGAAGACCAGCAACGTGTTCCAGGAAATTGTGACGACGGATATATTATTGTTAGAACATTTACAGCTACCGATGAATGTGGAAATACCGCAACAGCTAGCCAAGTCCTAAACATCTCAGATACTGAAGCGCCAGTACTCATTGGAGTTCCTGAAAATCAAGAAGTAAGCTGTGCTGAAAACATGCCTACTGAAGCTCCTACAGCAACTGATAATTGTGACCAAAACGTTACAATCACGCTTTCAGAAGATAGAGTACCAGGCACTTGTGAAAACAAATATCAACTCGTTAAAACTTGGACGGCAACAGACAACTGTGGCAATACTGCTACAGCAAGTCAAGTACTACAAGTAGAAGACAATGAGGCCCCTAGCTTTGCAAGTGTACCAGAAAATATCGAAGTCTCTTGCTCTGGTGAAATTCCAACAAGCAGCCCTACTGCGACTGACAATTGCGACCAAGATGTAAGTATTTCTGAAACACAAGAACAAAATGCAGGTTCATGTGAAAATAGCTATGAGATCATTAGAACATGGATCGCAACTGATAATTGCGGAAATACTGCTTCAACTCGTCAAGTGGTAACTGTCAAAGATGATGAGGCGCCCACTTTTGCTAATGTACCAGCGAACACCTCCGTTGGTTGTGACCAAGAATTACCAAGCACAGCGCCAACAGCTACTGACAACTGTGATCAAGAAGTAAGCATTACCGAAACTACTGATCGTACAACAGGAAACTGTACTTCGAGCGAAGTTGTAACCCGCATTTGGACGGCAACTGATAATTGCGGAAATACTGCAACAACTAGTCAGCAAGTAACAATAGGTGATGATCAGGCTCCAACATTTACCAATATCCCTGAAAATGTAAATCTATTATGTGATCAAGACTTACCGACAGATTTACCAACGGCAACAGATAACTGTGACCAAGAAGTAAGCATTACCGAAAGTCAGGAACAAGTGGATGGATCTTGTAATCACAATTACAGAGTAATAAGAATTTGGACTGCCGAAGACAACTGCGGTAACACCGCAACAGCTAGTCAAACGGTTAGTTTCAGTGATGACTCAAGCCCTGTATTTGCAAATGTTCCAGAGTCTATTGAAATCAATTGTAGTGAGGCACTCCCAACGGACATGCCTACAATGACAGACAATTGTGATACAGAAGTAGCCATTACAGAAACCCAAGAAACGATTCCAGG
>NW_026738604.1:18366-21557 GCF_007210705.1 Tigriopus californicus
ATTTGCAAATGTTCCAGAGTCTATTGAAATTTCCCGACACGACGCTCTTCCGATCTACATGCCTACAATGACAGACAATTGTGATACAGAAGTAGCCATTACAGAAACCCAAGAAACGATTCCAGGGAGTTGCCCAGATGCGTATGTAGTCATAAGAATTTGGACAGCCATGGATAATTGTGGTAATGCTCAAACTGCTTCGCAACGCATATCTGTAATAGATACTGAGCCACCTGCATTTGCAGAAATGCCTTCGAATACTACCATAAATTGTAATGAAGTAGCCGCAAACTTTACACCTACAGTTACCGATAATTGCGACCAAGAAGTAAATATCACTATGACTGAAAATACTTCAGGTGATAATTGCGAAGAAGGTATTGAAATTACCAGAATCTGGACAGCAATGGATAACTGTGGTAACTCTGCTACAGTAAGCCAAGTGATCAGGGTTATTGATGAAACAGCTCCAGAAATAGAGGAACTACCTCGTACTGTAACTGTAGATTGTAATCAACAAATACCTGACGACTACCCTACTGCAACGGATAACTGCGATCAAGATGTTGAAGTTTCATTTACCGATTCAGAGCTTAGCGTTGATTGTGGAAGAACAGTAAATCGTACATGGATAGCTACTGACGACTGTGGTAATACATCTAGCAAAGTTCAACAATTTGTTATCGTAGATACGGAAAACCCTGTTTTAGTGGGTATTCCACAAAACGTGCAACTGTCTTGCGATCAAGACATGACTGTACCTGATGTCACAGCCACGGATAATTGCGACACAGAGGTCAATGTTAGCTTCGAAGAATTTGAAATCCCAGGCAATTGTCCTGGTGAAATTAATATTACTCGCATTTGGACAGCAGTAGATAATTGTAATAATGCAGTTACTGCCAGCCAAGTGGTAAGCATTTCAGACAGTGGCAATCCTGTATTCCAAGAGCTACCAGAAGATATAAGCATTTCTTGTACTGACAATTTACCAACTGAAACACCAACGGCAGTAGACAACTGCGGTGGTACCGACGAGGTAGAAGTAAGTGTTCGCGAAGAGCGTGTAGATGGCAACTGTGCCAACAGCTATACCATTCGAAGAGAATTTACAGCTACTGATCCTTGCGGAAATGTTACTACAGCAACTCAAGTGGTTAATGTTGTTGATGACCAAGCACCAGTCTTTAGCAATACTCCTGAAAATCAGACTTTATCCTGTGGAACGGATTTACCTACATCTACTTTAGTTGCTACCGACAACTGTGACGATGAGGTAAATGTGACCTCAAGCGATGAAACAAATCCAGGGAACTGTTCAGGATCTTACGAAGTAATACGCACATACACAGCAAGCGACAATTGTGGTAACACCGCAACAATCAGCCAGGTATTTACTATTACAGATACTGAAGCACCAGAATTCTCAAATGTACCTGAGAACACTGAAATCAGCTGTGATGAAACCATGTCTGATGACAACCCAACAGCTACTGATAATTGCGATAATAATGTATCAATCAGCTACAGCGAAGAACGTGTTAATGGTTCAAATCCTAACAATTATGTATTGATTAGAACTTGGACGGCTACTGATGATTGTGGCAACGCAGCTACTGCTTCTCAACGCGTAAGCATGACAGAAAGTGGACAACCTAGGTTCACGTTTGTCCCAGAGCCTATCGAACTAACTTGCGGTGAAGAAATTCCAAATGTTAGTCCAACAGTTAGTGATGGCTGTGGTGAAAATTTAGATTTCACTTTAGAAGAATCTAGAACCGATGGTAGTTGTAGCGAAAACTATACAGTCACCAGAATATGGACTGCGACCAATGGCCAAGGGGAAAGTACAACAGCTAGTCAAACCATAACAGTAGTAGACAACGAAGCTCCAGCTTTTGTCGAGCTTCCAAGTGAAGTCACTATCAGCTGCGGTGCCCCAATACCTAGTGCTTTGCCTAGTGCTCGAGATAATTGCGACCAAAATGTAGAGGTATCGGTAACTATCGAAGAGCAACCAGGTTCAACATGTGAAAGTTCGAGAACAATTAATAGAATATTTACAGCTACGGATGATTGTGGTAATGTTGCCATAGCAATTCAGGTCGTAAATATTACAGACGATGAAGCTCCTCAATTCACCTTTGTACCAAACTCAGAAGAATTTAACTGTTCAATTGATCGTCCATCTCGTTTAGCAGAAGCGACAGACAACTGTAGTAACGATGTTCAGATAACCTACGAGATCCTTGATCCATCAGGAGATTGTGGTCAAGATCTACAGCGAATTTGGGTTGCTACTGATGACTGCGGAAATACAGCTACTGCTGTACAAAACATCAGACTAGTAGACAACGAAAGTCCAGTATTGGCTGACATACCTGGCAATACTGCTGTTAACCTTAGCGAAGGTGATCGAATTCCTTCACCAGGAAATGTAACTGTAACCGACAATTGTGATACAGATCCAAACATTGACTACACCGAAAACCGCGAAAGCGAAAATGGATGTAGATATGTATTGGTGAGAACATGGGAAGCAACAGACAAGTGTGGAAACACAGCCAGAGCTACTCAGCGTATTCAGGTTACCGAAGAAGTTGAAGTTGAAATTAGCCTCAATGAAGATGAACTAGATTGTGCTATAGATGGTGTAGATGTAAGTGCAGAACCTCTTATTGCAGGTGCTACATACGCATGGACAGCTACTGGTGGCAGATTCTCTGACCCGAATGCTGCAAATACAGAATTTATTCCAGATGCAACAGGTAGAGTTACCCTTACAGTAACAGTTACCGGTACTAGTTGTAATGCTACGGATAGTAAGCAAATTCGTATAAAAGGAGAACCACTTAATATTTCGGGAACTAGGTCGGTTTGCATTGGAGGCAGAATAGAGCTTTCTGCAAATGCTGGTGCAAGTTCTTACGAATGGACTGGCCCAGACGGGTTTATGTCTAACAGCAGAAATGTAGTTATTGATGATGCGACCACTGCAATGGAAGGAGCTTATACATTAACTGCTATTTTTGATGGTTGTACCCAAGAAGGTACCATCGATGTTGCTGTTAACCAAGAAGGTGATTTCGAAATTGAAAAACCAGATGCAGCATGCACTGATGATATCATAACCTTCAGCGTTGCTAATGCTGGAAATGCAACTTGGATCTCACCTTCTGGTGAAGAATTTA
>NW_026738605.1:0-168 GCF_007210705.1 Tigriopus californicus
TGAACATAAGTAGTTTAAGTGGCCGCTTATAGATTGATCTGTTATTTGTCTTACATGGTCAGGATTTCAAAATGTGGCCGAGTGTTGACTATTATGGAATGGCATACAGTCATTAGTCATCACTAATCGATGCATTTCTTTCAAAGTTCAATTAAGATGTCGAGGTCA
>NW_026738605.1:201-715 GCF_007210705.1 Tigriopus californicus
CCGTCCAGCCTCTCAGCCTCTCAGCCTCTCAGCCTCTCAGCCTTCGTATTCGCCCGTCTAGCGCTGGAAGAAGTTGGACTCCGTTTCTCAGGCTTCTTCATCCACTCCATCCCATCTTCCGGCCGCCCTCTCGACGTCTTCTGACTTGGCCAGATCCGAATCGTCTCTCTCGTGGGCTTGACTACCGATTGGCCCCTCATCGCTCCTTGCCTCCCTCCCATCCCGGGTTCGAGCCCGCTCCCGACCAACTACTGGTTAACGCCAGGATGGTGAGTGGTCCGGACGGATCCAACATGATTGAACGGGTTTATATTGATGTCTGCTTTCGGTTGTAGCCTTTACGATTGGATATCAAACGCCGTTTAACGGCTCGGAGTGATCGGGTGAAATGTGTGGATTTGCATCCCAGTGAGCCGTGGATGTTGGCCTCGTTGTACAACGGCAATGTGCACGTGTGGAACTACGAGAATCAGACCTTGGTTAAGTCCTTTGAGGTGAGTTCAACCGGTGTACA
>NW_026738605.1:750-1054 GCF_007210705.1 Tigriopus californicus
ATTTCAGCCTTCATGTTCACACCATCCATATCTTTTAAATAATTTTGATATAATCGTGTCCAATGTCTCGTAGATTGTTAGGCTAGCGTTACTACCAATTATTTTCCCCGAGCGGAAATTGCGACATATTGACTGATGGGCCCACCAAGCGGGTAAAATTATCTCTGTTTGTCTGTCGACCTATCGAAATAATCATTTCATCAGACATTTTTTGAAGGACCTGGCTGACCCTTGGCCACCCTGAGCATCCTTCCGCACACTGACATCCAAACTATTTTTCGTCTTCCACGCCGATCACCCTGTC
>NW_026738606.1:0-588 GCF_007210705.1 Tigriopus californicus
ATTGTCCCTGGAGACTAATACGGCATTAGGAAGTCGGATATAACTGGGTGACTCTCAGCCACAGACCAATTTCATTTCTACCGCCATGAAAGTGAATGTTGATTATGTTGACCCTGGGCAAACTGAGTCAGGCCTGAGTTCTGACGTGAGTTCTGACGTGCCTGGCTGATCTTTTAAAGGGACAGACCAAAACAAGCCCTCAACAACGGGTCCGACTCAAGACACGTCAGTCAGATTGGCCAGACATTATTGATTGGATTTCATGAGCCCCGATTAAAGCCCAAGGTAAATCAGAATCCTAGCCCCCCATGGGGTGCTCTGGTCGGGTCCGATTCAGGAGAGTCATTGGAGGGCTGAATACAGTTGACGGGCTTCATTAGCATTTTGAAAAATTTTGAAATCGGAATCGATTCAACTTCTCTACTGACCAGGTCGTTGTTTTACTGGCGGGAAGAGTATAAGAGTGTAGAATGACACAATACAAGCTGACTGAGCTGGCCCGTGGACTAAGAAGGCCCGTGTTATATGGCCTTGAGTCGTAATTTTTGGCCCAAACTGAGCCCAAAGGGATGGGCTTGGGTTCAACCT
>NW_026738606.1:619-966 GCF_007210705.1 Tigriopus californicus
TGAAAGAGTCCTGAAATTGCGACTTAACCCAATCTATGTCAAAATTCCCTGACTGGAGAGGAAAAAAAAATATTGAGAAATGTATCAAAACTGAGCATTGGCAGGTTATTGTGTGCTACACATTCAACTAGCGTTATGGAAGGCATATTTTGGGTTTCCAATGGCTATATTATGAACATCCAAACTTCCTGCGCCCTTGACTGGCGTTTCCTTCCACGCAGAAGCCTGACGTCAGCTTATGGGCCTCCTCTTATCAGGGACGCCAAAGAGACTGATCCGGAGCAAATCAGAGGGGGTCAAATCACGATATGAATGGTGAGCCCATCACAAAAACACCCATATTGGGC
>NW_026738607.1:0-936 GCF_007210705.1 Tigriopus californicus
TGAAGACCATAAACCCAAAGGCCAGGTAGGCATTACAAAATTTTTACTTCAAAATTAGACGCTAAATGTAACGGTGATTTAAGAAAAAAGGCTAATAAGAGCAAAATGTTCACTTCTTACTTTTAACTGATGTGCTCAATCTACCTGAAAATTTTTAAACCGGTATTGCCGAGTTTGACCGTTGTTTGACTTTTTCGGGTCTATTGTAGGCGGATGTACGGTACAGCAGGCATGTTGCCTATAATTGATTGCTGATAATTGTTGAGGGTTGGCAACAATAACACAAAAAGTCACAATAGAAAAACGTTTTTTTTGTATTTGGTTGCTAGGGTGGGATGAATGAGCCTCGCCCGGCCAGCGAAGCCAGCCATCACATCGTCCTTAACCTTTTTTTTTGATAGACAGTGTCGTGTCCATGTCAGTTTTTTTTCTCCATCTGTAGGTAGGGTTAGCGTCTAAAAGTTTCCTTGAGAAAGGTCAGGGAAGAGATTCGAACCGGGGACCTCTCTTGAATAAGGAAACTGCCCTAACCACTGTACCACGTCTCCTCACAAATAAGGGTTACATTGTTAGACATTCAGAAACTCTTGAAAAACAATACTGTACGTGAGCGTCTACTCGGCATATGTTGATGAAAAAATCACTTGAATACGTAGATAAATATACAAATAGAAGACATTAGTTACACTTTCGTAAATTATTCTTCTAGTGTGTTGTGAGGGGTTTAATATACTGGTCTGAGTTCTTTTTATTCTTTTAGGACTGAAAACCTTTCTAACTTGTCTTGGAGTAAACTCTTAACAAGTGCTGTGTGTTGTAGTTTGAAATTTTGATGCATGGAGACTGACAAAAACATTGCATATGTTTTAGAAATTTGAACTAAATATACCTAAGCCAAAGGATGATTTGCTGTAACAGGTAGTAGTCCTTTTCACT
>NW_026738607.1:972-1079 GCF_007210705.1 Tigriopus californicus
CTACGTTGTGGCCCGGTATGGGTCATATTGGCGTTCTTATGGTCTTAGCTAGGGCTCTCGTTTTAGCTAGTGTTTCTGTTGAGTACAATGTGAGCCTTATTAGTTTG
>NW_026738608.1:0-89 GCF_007210705.1 Tigriopus californicus
TTCTTTTTAATTTTATTCCTCAGTCTTCCCACTTTTCATTGTGCCAATCAGCTTGTGCATAACAGAAATATTGAATGAACTCAAGACCC
>NW_026738608.1:131-253 GCF_007210705.1 Tigriopus californicus
CGGTCACATCATCAACCCTGTAAAGATTCAGAATAAACTTGTCACAGCCTTGCAGAGAAGGATCAAAGCCATCAGATGCCTCCATACCGTCCAAAGACTTCAAAGCAAGTTATTGCCATTGG
>NW_026738608.1:282-1142 GCF_007210705.1 Tigriopus californicus
ACGGTCACATCATCAACCCTGTAAAGATTCAGAATAAACTTGTCACAGCCTTGCAGAGAAGGATCAAAGCCATCAGATGCCTCCAAACCGTCCAAAGACTTCAAAGCAAGTTATTGTCATTGGAACATGGGAACGCATCATGTGTAATGAATTATTTCCATTCGGACTACACATAAATCCAGATGGCTCAATCCATCCAATGTACCAACCCAGGGCATAAGTGTGAATATATTTTTTCATCCAACAACCAAGAGCAAGTTCCATTTCTTCCCCAAAAGGAAGTGAAAACGTTTTTGCTTGTTTAAATCTAGCCGTTATGCAGCAAAACACAAATGATTTTGAGCGGGTGGGTTCTTTGACGATCGTATTCAACGGCGTTACTATAAATTTAGTTTGATTGGCTAATGACGCAGGAGAAGAAGAGAAGACAGGCCAATTACGAATAAGGCAAGTGGCGGGTCTTGATCATCGGACAAATGTTAAATTTCGACGTAGGGACACGATTACATTGTTGCCGTCAGTTAAGTGTTGTAATCAACAAGCAATAAAAGATTTGCTGTCCAAATATTAGTTGAAATTGTCATGGAAATAGCAACCTCTGTCTGCCCTTAGTTGTTATGGCTATGACTAAGCATGCGTCAAAGCACGAATCGCTCAACTTGGTTCCATTTTCTTGGTTAGGAAGCGTTTGAGGCACAATGTGAGTTGAATGTCCAAAAACGAGGACGTTTCTTTTACCTAAATGTAACACATTTAGTAGGGATTCGTCCACCAAGGATCTCAACATCAATTTAAACATAGTCTTTTCACACCTTCTCAAGTATTGTTGACAATTACAAATGGAATATACTCCACGAAAG
>NW_026738608.1:1178-1291 GCF_007210705.1 Tigriopus californicus
ATGTCCCTCAATATGAAAAAAAGAGAGCTGAGGGGTCAAAGGTTCCAAAAAATTACAAAGTGCCAAAATGAGCCATTTACGAGACTTAGGAAAAACGGTGGTGGAACGGCCCT
>NW_026738609.1:0-186 GCF_007210705.1 Tigriopus californicus
TGAGGCTCCAAAAGCCGGGATGCCCAACGCGTGGCTCTCTTGCTTGATCTGATTCAATGAGTTAGGCGTACGTACAGTAGTACCTATACGGTACGAAGTGTTTCTTCACGGTACGTAGTGCTCGTAACGTGACTCTACTTCGGAACGAGCACCTTCAAATCCCTTGAGAAAACATCTGGCCAGAGA
>NW_026738609.1:222-770 GCF_007210705.1 Tigriopus californicus
GGCGGACTAAGTGAGTAAGAGTGCATGGAAAGAAGGAAGGCAGGAGGAGTCAATGTTGGAATTTCCTCGGGTCTAAATTGACCTCAAATACTTACGCCCAAGACCAGAAAGTTTTCTTCTTAGGGATCCGCAGCACCGACGTGGATAATGTCCTATTGAGTGACTTCTGTTTCACCAATTTCTTTTCCCCGATTCGTCCACTGCCATCTTGGCCGGCCAGGCCTCCGCCGGAACCGTTGCCCGGGTTCAGGGTCGCTCTTTTACCGTCGTGGCCTTTCAGGATGTTGGGCGTTTTGGCAATGTTGTGCAAGAGATCGATCTCGTCCAGGGTGTCCATCTTGTGCTCCTCTTCACTGGGCAGGATGTGCGGGTTGGAGTTCATACGGACCAGACCCTTGGCAATCTTGGGGTGGATCTTGCGGGCCGGTGAGCTCGGGGCCAAGCTCGGCGAAGGCAAAGAGGCTTGACGTTGAAGAGAGGCTGTGAATTTTTGCTTCAGCAGAGCCTCATGCTTCCGTCGGGTGGCCTCATCCAAAGACACGCTCCGA
>NW_026738609.1:806-1181 GCF_007210705.1 Tigriopus californicus
GACTCTCCCGGGAAATTCCAACTTTTCCTCGACCATATTGGAACTTGAAAGAACATCATCCGCAGTCCAATGGGGGAATGAATCCTAGATAATTTTTCGTAAGTAATGACTAATGGCTAATGTTTTCCTAGAGTGGTTGAGGAGGGGTGCTTTATGGCTGTTCTCAATCCCAATGACCTCGAGGGCCATCTACCCAAGTGTATGTACTTAGAAGCGTGCATGTGAGTAAGTAGATAGGTAGATATTTCTAATTAGGCTCCAGTGCCATTCGTTAGTGTTTGAAGAGGGCCCACTTCTCTCTTCTACTCCTCCCTCTCTTTCTCAGGAACACGCACTCAACTCCAACGAACCAAGAAAGGGAAGGAGGAAGCCCCC
>NW_026738610.1:0-1444 GCF_007210705.1 Tigriopus californicus
CAAATGGAATCATCAATTGATCAAATGTAAACTTTGTGAATATACATATACATTAAGTAGCAACTAACCTTCGTAGAAAACTGATAAAGCATTTCACTCATGATTTTATCCAAAGTAAACCTAAACATTGTAATATGCTTTGAAAATATAAATCATCTATCTTGATAAAATACAGAATTGTAAAGTTAATCAAATATCAGTCGTCTAAGTTACTGAGAGCATTAATGTATTTTTAAGGAGATGAGGCCAAGCTACAATCAGGGCGTTGGGCGTTTGGTAGCTGGGCAATTTTTACTTAAAATAAGTCATGAAACTTGCAGTGGTTTAGGAGCTAGTCATCAAATATTCAGAGACACTTTAACAAATTCTACATTTATCTTTCATGATTTTTTATATAAAAAAGTATTTTTCCTCATTGTCTGACATCAATCACCTCTTTAAAAGGCAAAATATCTTACTTAATGATACTTTTAGAAACTTGCGTATAAAAAAAAAACAATGAGAAAAGTTCATTTTTGAACGTTAGCATTTGGGCAAGATGTTCAATTCCTGGTATTTATTCTTTTTTAAGAGAAGATCCTAAAAGGCTCATGATTTTGAACAAAAGTATTTATGCAAAAAATGCATGACAATGTTGAATAATTGAAGATTTGTAATTGGAATATAATATTAAGCTATCTCAATTTATGAAAGCTTTGCGCCAACTGTTCACTGGTAGGGGGAGGCTTGCTGTCTTGCTTGCTGTCTTGCTTGCTGTCAAGGTGAGATAAAAAGTTTTTAAAAATGCCTTTAAGAAATTTTTTTTGGGGAAAGTTATAATTATATGACAAAGGTTTTAATGACTAAATTTGCTTTTACTGACACTACACCATCAATGAGCCTTTTCTGAAATAAAGTGTTTGTTCAAGAATTTTTTCTGCAAAAATTTGTTGTTTTAAAGTTTCGTATTTTTGGACCCTTTTGCACCCTTCTAGCAACCATCATTTTTTGGACCTGCTGTACCGTACATCCGCCCCTTTTCTTTAACGACGACGGCCCTAGGATCAACTAATGGAAGCTGGCCAGGAGATGGAGCCATCTGAACAGAGCCACGACCGTGAAAGCCAGTGAAACGGGACACTACAAAGACAAAGGAATGCCTTCATTGCATGCACTCATTCATTTGTTTCCAGCAGGGTGGGCAATTTTGGGAATCAGCGGGACTTTTGGACACCACAATTGTCCAAAAATGGGCAAAAGTGGGCACAAGGTGTTCAAAAGTAAGTACAATTGCCCAAAAGAGGATAGGCAAGCCATAACATTTAAACCCTAAGTCATGTCATTTTCTACCTAATCTATATGTTAACCAGCAAATGGAATCATCAATTGATCAAATGTAAACTTTGTGAATATACATATACATTAAGTAGCAACTAACCTTCGTAGAAAACTGATAAAGCATTTC
>NW_026738611.1:0-107 GCF_007210705.1 Tigriopus californicus
AAAGGCAGTATCGGGCGGAATGGAACGGGGAGAAAGAGGAGGGAACCCACTGGCTGTACTTGGTACTCTGCATCACTACGTAGAGTGTATACATGTGTGTGTGTGTG
>NW_026738611.1:143-373 GCF_007210705.1 Tigriopus californicus
GATGAAACCTGAGAAGGACCCTCCTTGAGCTTAGAAAGGACACAAAGGGAGACAGAGAGCGAGAGCGCAGACTCCAAACTCGAGGCTTGAACTCGTGGCGTGCCGTTTGGGGGCACAACAAACGAAATCATACAAAACACTCTGTGAAGGAAGGAAGCAACTCAATTCTTGCCCGATCTAGCCGAAGGAGCACATGCACATATTATATACTACAGACAACAGCACATTAC
>NW_026738611.1:409-1017 GCF_007210705.1 Tigriopus californicus
GCTTCGGCAATTCTTATTTCTCCTTCAAACTTCCTTGGCCGTACAGCAGGCTTCGTGTTTTGTGCTGTCTCTTTTTCCTTGTCGTCGTCCTCGTCCTCGTCGTCGTCGGCATTTTCGGCTCTGGTGATGAGGAGCAACCCTCGTGGATCCTGTCCTCTCCATTCTCCCTTTTCTGTTTTGTACGTACGTATGTACGTACTGGACGTATGAACCGAACTTGGGCGTCTGGCGATGGTTTAGCTGTCGGATCGTTCATCTTGGGCCAACCAGCTTGGCTCTAAATTGGAAGTGGATGAAGAATGCTCATAAAAACGCTCGGAGGGAGAAAGGGTGAAATTTTATGGGGCGATCGACGAGCCTCATGGTGTTAAATGAAGTTAAATGGATATGGGAAAATGGATCACACACACATGGCACCCAGGACGGACAATCAAGAGGCGCTCGGAATAAATGCATTGGAGAATACTAGACCAACTCCCCAGACACTTGGATCCATGAGAGACAACTTGTCCGAGAGTTTCCACCGTTTTCTGAGCAAGATGACGACTGGTCTTCAAATTGAAATCGAACCTCAAAGCCTGTCAAAAGGAAATCCCGAATGAGAGGGG
>NW_026738611.1:1045-1548 GCF_007210705.1 Tigriopus californicus
GGAGAATAGATTCTTGTTGCCCTTCAGATTGCTCGAGTACACTAGTTGGCCTCCTAACTTGGCTTGAGTGGCTTGAAGAGCTGGGAAGTCAGATCGATTCATCATGAATATATGTTCGTTCGGAAGTGCTCCCCAAAGAGCCTCATAATGAGGACACCACCCGTACAAAATGACTGGAATCGGGATGATCTTGATGAAAAACATGACTCGAAAGCGCTTGGGAGCAAATGTTCTTTTTGCTGTACTCAAACAGTCGGATCGTGGTGCATGCAGGGAGTGGTGGTATCATTGGTATTGTTTGAACATGTGGATTCCTTGTTCGTAACCAAATTAGCGTTGATGACTTCCCATTGTCGGCGTGGTCCTCCTCGTTCCCGGCTTCGTGTTTTGCTCTGTCTCTTCTTCCTCGTCGTCGTCCTCGTCCTCGTCGTCGTCGGCATTTTCGGCTCTGGTGATGAGGAGCAACCCTCGTGGATCCTGTCCTCTCCATTCTCCCTTTTCTG
>NW_026738612.1:0-1014 GCF_007210705.1 Tigriopus californicus
GCTCTCCAGGCCAGGCAGCTTTCCACACTCTTTAATGGCCTGGAAACTCTTCTTGTGGAGAACCGTATTTCCCCCTCTTTGGTCAAGGTTAATGTCGCCCTCGACGTTTCTTCAGCCTTCGCTCTCCAGGCCAGGCAGCTTTCCACACTCTTTAATGGCCTGGAAACTCTTGTTGTGGAGAACCGCCTTTCCCCCTCTTTGGTCAAGGAGAATGTTTTATCCAGCAAGTTAAACCAGCTTGCTGCGCAGGCACACAAGAAAAATCTCATGCTGGCTGTCCCCAGCGAGCTGGACGTCTTCAAATCACCCGCCAGCTTCGCTGTCTCCCGCGATCTCCTCCTCCGAATAGGATAAGATCATAGCATCAGTTTGTTTGGCTTTTTGTACCCCTTTGCGCCCAAGCGCCATCTTTCGGATATGTAGGGATGAGTCAAACGTAAAAATGACAAAGCGCTCTCCTCCAACCATTGAACTTCTATGTCAAAGCGAGCTGAAAGTTTTATCTTTTTAATCGTATCGTATCTAGCACTATCCTTCGGTTTTTGTATAACACCTCCGCTTATTTCAACGTTATTGTAAACGACTCATGCACCAGCCCAATTCTTGACACATCCCTACGTAAGTCAGAAGGGGGCGCTCAAGTGCAAAGGGGTAAACAACAACCCCGCGAGCATGTCCCATTGTGGTAAATCTTTCATAGATGAGACCTGCTCAATATCTTTGCCTCCGTTATCTACGAGTAGAGTATTCAGAGGAATTGACCCGAGCGTCATTGAGCGGAGTTTCATTTAGTTCAGGGCCATATTACTCTCAGTTACCCAAGAGTAGATTCGATGTAAGTCCTTTGCAAGGCTACTGGAATCTTGGACATTCCTACCCGGAACTAACTTTGTATAGTCAACATAAGATGAGAGACTGAATGCAATACTAAGGTTTTGAAGTGGGGCAGTGAATATCACAAACATGAGGGGCCCTCAGATGGAGCCCTGGGGAACACCTGACTTGACATCATGT
>NW_026738613.1:0-495 GCF_007210705.1 Tigriopus californicus
CTTTGAATCTTTTACATGAAGTGTCTTCTTCACTGTCAAATAAAACAAATGCATCTACAACCTTCTTTATGCCTTTGAAGTCGACAACATTTAATTACCCCTACGGATTTATGTAAGTTCTCCATTTCCGATCATCGCGGACCTGTGTCTTGCCGGGCAGACCTCATGGAAAGGCCTAGATCAACATGGAGGACATAATAAACTGTGCAACAAACAATATGGACCAATATCTGTCTTCTTGTCTTTGATGTTGTGGTTCGTGCGAACAGGAGGTCAGCTTTGACAAAGTGCTCCTTGGTCCTCTTCGTCCGATGCCCATAATGTGTGTGTTCGTCGTCAGTGGTCTCACGACCGTCATGAATATTTTTGGAGCCAAATACTCCACCTCAAGGGAGGGCAAGTGTCCCACCTCTCAATGGGTATCAAGAGGATTTCTCCCTCATGAGGGCATAGGTTCCTTTGGTGCCTCGATGATCCGAAATCAAGAACTCAAAA
>NW_026738613.1:525-1064 GCF_007210705.1 Tigriopus californicus
ACAGTTCCAAGTTGTCCTTACCTGACACCCCTTTGCCTATAGCATTTCAATAATGTATTGAACCAAGTAATTGGCTTTGAAAAGGCTTTTGACAAAGGCTGTTGTGGGAAAATTCCTCTTGAGAAAGTTTGGTTGGGTCACAGCAATAAGACTTCTCAAAGCCAAGCTCTTGATACAAATCATGATATTGCTCCAGATGGAAGGGGGATCGATTGAGAACAAGCTAGAATAGTAAGCTCAATTGATTGGCTCATATTGCTCAAACTACATGATGCCCACAAATAAACTGGCACAACAAAAGTGCAGTATGAGCCAGGAAGCAATTCCATGAATTTGGGATTTTTTTGGTCAATATCGGTCTTTGTTACGTTTAGTGTTAAAAACACTTGCCGTTAGCTTTCATGTGAGCGCAAGTTTTAATTCATATACATCTATATATGAGGGTAAAACAAGTATAGATGAGATTAGGCCTAAAACCTTAGAATGAACAAATCCTTTCAGAATATGAGCTAGGGGGATAAATCTTTGAATCTTTTACA
>NW_026738613.1:1100-1195 GCF_007210705.1 Tigriopus californicus
GTGCGAGCAGATCGCCGAATTCGAGGACTTTGTTCAATCCGTGGATGTCGCAGCCATGTCCAAGATCTAATAGACCGCCTGTACATGGACCACCC
>NW_026738614.1:0-468 GCF_007210705.1 Tigriopus californicus
TGACAATGGCTAATACTGTTTTTCCATCATGAAGTTTGTGACATTGTTTCAACCCTCAACAACCATTTCTTTACTGAAATATAGTCTTGATGGCGCAAAAAACCATAAGATACTGGTCACCTCAAATTTTTGTAAAAGTAATTGTAACGAGTAACGCCATTACATCTTATTTTTCGAGTAATGGTTGGGTAACGAATGACTATTTTTGACCAAAGTAATTGTAACTGTAATTTGTTCCATTTATTAAGGAACGACTAATGCCCTGCAAATGGGTCAAAAATCACTTGAAACAATACATTTACATAGTTTATTTATAACTGACATAAATAGATCACGGCATGGATTTTTATATTGATCACTCCCAGTTTCTTAAGACCTTAAATTAACCTTTTTCTTGTTTCGTTTCGTGTTTCGCCCATTCTGGTCAGTAGTTTGTCAAGGAAAAAGAAGCCATCAAATAAGCCAAAC
>NW_026738614.1:504-1155 GCF_007210705.1 Tigriopus californicus
CTTCACGATCAAAATGGAACTCTGATCTTGCCCCAAAAGCCAACTAAATCAAATTTTCTTTCCGTCATTTTTGGAGAGAGGGGGGAGGAGGAGAGAATGAAAATTCTTACAAATGGACAGGGCATTAGCAACGAAATTACAAGTAACGAAATAACAGTAAATCGTTTCTTTTGTCGATCAAGGAACTGTAATTCAATTACATTTTAAAATGGTGTAATTGTAACGACCCAAAAAACTAAAATAATTACTCGTTACTAGTTCCTTTTTTAACTTCCAAAGTGGCCGTTAATTTTTCGTTTATCTCATGACAGTTGAGGAAACTGAAGGCTCAACAGAGCCTACATCCATCTAGCATATTATAAGCAATGGAAGTCAGGATTGAAAATTGTGCTGGCTCTAAACTACTCTCTGAGGGTGTTCTTGGTTTTACATCTTGTCGCATTTGCTGCTTTATTGTTCACATATTCTCAATCAAATTCCGTTGGACCGATGACTTAATCCAGTGCAGCAAGAACATTTTTTCTTTGGCTTGAGCAGGATGCATTAAATTTTCCAAAACTCCACATTTCCATGATATAAGCCATCAGACAAAGAAGCTTTGGTGATTTGACAATGGCTAATACTGTTTTTCCATCATGAAGTTTGTGACAT
>NW_026738615.1:0-890 GCF_007210705.1 Tigriopus californicus
GCGGAATTTCCATCTCCTAATGTGCTCGTTGGCCGTCTACGACTTCTTCCATCTCGTTTTGGACATCCTTTGCTTTGCTCTGCCGCAATTCAGCGAGAACTATCGCAATGGGATTCTCCTTCATGCCATCCCATTTCTGATCCCTATCACTCAGGTAAGTTACATGACGTGGAAGAATGCGAGATTCTCTCACGCAGAGCTCGCCTATAAATAGAGCCGTTCGTTCATGAATGGCAATTCCATCGTTGTGGAGAGTCATATTTTAATGCTATTCTTTTATATCCTCTCCACAGATCATGCTCACAGCCTCGTGCTACACAACCGTCGCCATCACCATAGAGCGATTCCTCTCCATTCGAATGCCGTTTTTCATTCAGAAACACAACATCAAGGCCAAGGTCTTCGTGATCCCAGTCCTGATTCTGGCCATAGGGTACAACATCCCTCGGTTTTTCGAGTTCACCGTTCTGTCCTTGTGCGATTGGTCCAGTCTGTCGAATTCTTCGTCGGTCAATACTACTTTGTCCAACCAATCCTATCCTGAGCGTTGCGACCAATTGGAAGAGGTCCAGTTCTACTCGTTGTCCATTACTGAAATACGAAAGAACCCGCTCTATATCATGGTAGGTTCCAATTGTGCGCCTCAAAACTCTCTCTCGTGAATCCAATAAGACCTTCGTTTTCCTCAAAGTCACGTGGAAAAGTCATCGAGTCTTAAAAGCATGCTAGAACGTTCAAATTGGGGACAAAAACGATTGGTTACAATTTATTTGCGAGCCACAAGTTTACGTCATTTTTAGGGCCACAAGTTTGCGTAGATATTTTTTTTAGTAGAATCAGATCATTTTGGCAAAGTCTCTGCGATAACGAGGCCAATTTCTGGTCCTAAT
>NW_026738615.1:926-1071 GCF_007210705.1 Tigriopus californicus
TTGCTTGTCTTTCTTTGAATATTTTAGATCCATTCTTAAGGACCCCCCCCAAAAAAGGTATTCTATTCTTTACCCAATACCTGAGAAACGACATGTTCATGAAAAAGGTGACGTTCATAAAAATATGCCCAATTTTGGTTGTTCA
>NW_026738616.1:0-118 GCF_007210705.1 Tigriopus californicus
GTTTATCTATTTACCTTGCGCTTAATGGCTCTTTGTTAAGGGATTGAATTACAGTTCTAGGTCATTTATTATTGCAAGTTATTGTTCAACTAAGAAAGCATTTTATCACACTTTTAAT
>NW_026738616.1:154-1299 GCF_007210705.1 Tigriopus californicus
ACCATTCCAGACCAATCCTCCTCGATACCTGGGTATCATAAATTAGCAAATTCTTACTCGAATTCTGGTCAGATCTACTTTTGGGTTAATGTGTAATCACGTTTTTACGCCTTGAATCCATTCAAGACATCTGTCTGTGTGAAGTAAATAAATTAGTATTATTATAGAGTAAAAAACTTGTGTATTGGTGATTTTGGCAAGTCTATGGTCTAGTACTATGATTTTACATTTTTTCAACTTATGAACCCAAGAATATGAAGTATAGAACCTGACTAAACTAGAAAGAGCCGTGACTTCATAATGAACTATATTCCTATGACACTTTGCGGATATTGGCGCTCTCTCTCTTAGATTTGAATAAATGACAAGGATTAGCCTAACAAAGTAGAAACATTTGTTGTTTTGTTACAATTGATTAATGTTGATGCTTTTTCATTTGTTACGACTATTGATATAAGAGTTTTGAGCCTTCACTGGCAAAATAAGTCAATATTAAGGTTGATTTAATGGAAGAAATTGAATGTGTCTATTGCTCTTTCCAGACGTGAAGCTTTGCTTTTGAACATACCTTTGGGTTGTTAGGGCTGGCCCCCTAACAATATCAAACAGCACAAGTTTGATAAAAGTTTCTAAAAAGTGATTCATTCAAGAGTCATAGGCCTAGTTGTCACATGTGTTTTATGACCTTGTTCATGTACTTCTCCTCCTTCTTGATCCGCGGAGTGACGTTACAGCTGGTAGTGATGGGCAACCATGTTGTTACTAATTAACGTCCTACCTCTGTTTCTCTTTATACCTTGCGCTTAATGGCTCTTTCTTAAGGGATTGAATTACACCTCAAGGTCATTTATTATTGAAGGTTATTGTTCAACTAAGAGCGCATTTTACCAAAAGCCAAATTTTTACTCATTAACATGCAAAAAACATACTTTTAAGCTCAAAAAAGCTTTTCGTTTTTTTTTGTGTCTAATCTGATGACTTGTATTTGTCAAAACCAACTTTCTTCAAGCCTTGTTACTTCAAACTTTACCCAAGGAAAGCGACAAATCAAATTTAACTTTATTCCTTCATTTATCTACATATTCATCCATTTATCATTGTGTAGAGCTTTTCGTTGTATTGAACAATAAATCTAAGTACAGACA
>NW_026738616.1:4545-4930 GCF_007210705.1 Tigriopus californicus
TAAATTCCTCCTCCACTGTCAAGAACTGTTTGCAGCAACATCGGAAACAGTAGTGGAGGAGGTCCAGGGCTGCCCAGAAGAACACCACCCACTTTTGCAGCCCTTCACGGAACCCGAGATGGACGTGGCCTTCAAGAAGATGAAGAGCAAAGCCCCCTCAACATCAGGGGTCTCTCCCTTCCAACTTTCACTTCTCCGGACCCAAGCTCAGCCACCCCTCCAAGATCTCTTCAGCCTCGCCCTCCATTCTTCTGTCTTCCCACCAGAGTGGACGGAGTCAGCTATCATCTTCATCCATAAGAAGGGGCCCAGGGACATTCCAAATAACCATTGGACCATCGCCCTGGAGAACCCCTTCTTGAAGATGATGTCCACCCTATTAGCT
>NW_026738616.1:7237-8793 GCF_007210705.1 Tigriopus californicus
AAAAGGGTATCTGAGACGCCAGGATTTATATGAAGCACTTTAAACAACGCAAAATTCAAAATGATGTAAATAATACAAATCAAGTAGTCACCCTGATTTTGGGCATTTTGTGGAAGGAGAATTTAAACAAACATCACAGCCTACCCGCTCCGGGATGTAATTAAAGATATGCACAGTGCAGATTGGCTGGGCATATTGTCCATGCATAGTTGATGAGGATCGGTTTTCAAGGGTATGATATTCACTCTCTTGCACGCAAACGAAACCAAACGCCACATTTAGAAGCTTTATTTCATGGCTCTGTGTTCACGAGGGGCTGGAAAGTAAGTTTCTGGCCTCTCGTGAAGACGATGAACATCTCCAATCATCAGATTAGGCTTCAGGTGATTTGGAGTGAAAATCGTACCTTGAAAACTGGTTCAAAAGGGGAAAACTGCGTATTCTATAGCCGAGTCTCTCTTTACATGTAGTTTACACAAGTTTGGATTACAAAAAGTAAATACAATAAACACCTACACCTACAAGCCCTCACACATTCTTCTTTTCAAACTCGGCGGCATGAAATGGTAAACACATTCAAGGCTTGACCTTATGGACTTTCTTCAAATCTCTCTCTGTTAATCAACACACAAAGAAAGTCACCGCTATTGAATAAATATCTATTGCTCCTATAGAGTGACAACGGCTGCTTGTTTTCCTTTCACTTCTTAAGGGCAATATATTGAGGTCAAAAGGTTGCTTGGTGGTTTAAAAAATGAAGCAAGCCTGATCGAACATGGTGAATACGTTTAATTCAATCCAATGTATGAACCACCAATGGTGTTGATTGGTAAATTAGCTTTTTGAGCGGCGTTGGCCACATTGATAATACTTGCACTGTGTGCATCCAAATAAGTGGCTAACCCAGAGAGGAAGTCAGGCAGCTCTGAAAAAGAAGAGAACATATTTATGAGCTTTGTTAAGTGAAAGATCAGAGTCAACTCTTGTTTACATTCTCCTCGTAAATTGTGACTGTAAAGTCATGGCACCTAAAATGAAGCCCGCATAGAAAACTAAATAAATGAAGTGGGCGAGTCTCCTCAACAACCACACATTGATTTTGCCTCGCGACGAAGCATATTGGCACCTCTAGGTCCAATTTTAGTTGACACAGAAATGGAGGACCATTTCACCTTTATCTGAAATGTTTGTGCTCGAAATTGCACTTCAGGATACAGCCAAAAGGACAGAGCAATAAGTAAAAACCAAATTTTAACGATATCAGGAGTATTCAGACTGACTCAGATACTCTCTTTCCATGAACTTTAGTTAAGTTTAGACTGAAAAAAGATTACTTAATCAACATATACAACTCGCTTGCTGATTGGTGCCCTTTGGTTTGAACAGAACTTTAGGCAAGGCCATGCTCATCTCTTCATACTCGATGGCATGAAAAGGCCAACTAAGCAAAAGTGTCTTTTTTCAAGTCTCATTATCAAAAAATATAATCCAAGGAAAGCAAGGGACATTGAAGAAATAGCTATTGTCAAGAATGCATTGAGGGTGACATACGGGTT
>NW_026738617.1:0-1137 GCF_007210705.1 Tigriopus californicus
CAAACAGGGCCGAGGCCGCAGACGAGGCAATGTCAACTCGGTCTGGCGTGTATGAGCGAGCCGAATGCAACTCGGGGCCAACGTCTTCTAGCCTTCCTGCATGCACCGCAAGCGGGATTGAGCGACGATGGAAATCCATGATCTCGTCAGAAAGTTCCTCTGAAAACAACTGCTCGACAACGGCGTGCCGGAACGGGAAGCTCTCGATAGAGATTCTTGCGTTAGCCGAAAGTGCAAAGGTCATTTGAGTACATTGAGGAAATAAGTCGTGCCAATGATTTTGCTTTTTAATGAGTCAGGACAAACAAAGTTTCCTGAGATTAAACTCACCCATCGACGGAACGTAGTCACAAAAAAATCGCCAATAGCCCTGCGAACATCTGACTCAGTCTGCCGATCGCTCATTGGTACGTGCTTCCCTCAAGCCACCCGTTGATTGAGCCAACTTTTGCTCGGCTTTTCTTAATCGATCGACGAGCAAGGAAACCATGGCAGGGTAAGCGAGTTTCCCTCCGTCGTGGTACATTTCAACTGCATTTAGGTCGTGCTGGTAATTGGCAATCGTTTCGAGTGTAGTTGCGTCAGTTACCCCCCACTGGAAATCCCGTAGTGATCGCGGCATTCGATCTCTTTCTTCCGGGTGGAGCATCACCAGCATCGCTTGTGCCTGGACCCAAAACGCACGCTCCTGTTGCTTAACATCCTCATTCTGCTTAGTTAAGAAATCAATCTCTTTCATGGATTCCTGCACCCGCAACCACAACACGAAGCAGAGGACCGCAAGACTTACGACGAAGAATGCGAATATGCCGTTCGCGATTTTTTGTTTAATCATAAATCACTTTTTGTCTCGGAGGTAATTTTGTTGCGTGACGGGGGGGCGGCGAAGCAGGTAAATCTCTCTGCGAGAGCAGTGTGCCAACTAGCAGCTCGCTGAGTCGCCGCTTGGCTATTAGTAGCCGCCTTTGATGATTCGTCAATCAAATCACTGCAAGGCGTCGTGCTGCACCGTTTCACCATACTGATTCTCTTCACAGCCTTGGACGTGCTTTTTAGCAAAGTCCCCCACTATGCTGCGGTAGAACCAAGTGAATGCCAACAATGCATTACAGGCGAGCCAGCGATCTTCGGTGGCTG
>NW_026738618.1:0-94 GCF_007210705.1 Tigriopus californicus
AACTCCCCCTTTTGATTAAAAACACAAGCAACAAATCTGTCATGTGTTCCAAAAGAGACGACGTCATTTGCTGATTATTAACATTTTACTATTG
>NW_026738618.1:128-210 GCF_007210705.1 Tigriopus californicus
CTTGCCGACCCCTAGTTATGAATGTTCGCAATTCGATCCATGTAGAACTCGAAAGGGCTCTCAGCAAATTTGGTGCTCTATT
>NW_026738618.1:250-1232 GCF_007210705.1 Tigriopus californicus
CTGCTCTGAATATGCTTAAGAAGACCAGCAAAGGTCAGATGATTCCCCTTCTCTCTGATTAGATGATTTTTCTCTTGGGGTCCCTTATTCTTGTTGGTCGAGGTTTTTCGAGGGTTGCCGTCTCCTAAACAAAAAGCACCATTAATCATTGAGCATACAAGATTCAAAACATTGTATGGCAAACACTCATTAATGTAAACAAGATGAAATCCTTCACAAGTTTTCAAAATGATTGGCTGACTCGAAAAAACTTCAGGAAAAATTGTTTTGTAAAATTAGGAGCCCTGCTAAGGTACTTTAGCGTGATTATTATTTTGATTTGTTTGCGTGTTCCAGAGATTCGAAGAGTTAAATATCAAAATCAAAACCGCTCTCACGCTTGAGTCTCTTAGCAGGGTTCCCAATTTTAACTCAACTCAACGAGTGATGGAGCTTTTTTTAGGAGACTATACATAACGGCAGTCCTTGAAAACCCTAGACCGCCTTGACCAATAAGAAAAAGGGACACAAGAGAAAAATCGTCTAATTAGAGAGAAGGAGAATCAGCTGACCTTTGCTGATCTTTCCATATTAAGCATTAAAACATCTGTAGCCTGCTCTCCTCTCATATCAATGGATCAAAGTGCTTCGAATAAGGTCCAGATTTTTCATAAGGAGCGCCACTGGCAAACGCTAGGCATAACTGAAGTATGAAAACCAAGTTCATACAACATGACTGACGGGCACTAATTGTCACATGGAAACTATGGTTGCAATGAAAGCATTAGTAAATGCTGCCAAATTGTACTTGCAACTGATGATTTTATCTTCCGGTATGACCTAAAACACTAATTGTCACATGGAAACTATGGTTGCAATGAAAACATTTGTAAATGCTGCCAAATTGCACTTGCAACTGATGATTTTATCTTCCGGTATGACCTAAAATGCTAAACCTTGAACCCTGAAAGTAGGGAAGCAAGCTAAACTTGTCAGAGGTC
Organism: Tigriopus californicus; assembly: GCF_007210705.1. Classification (NCBI taxonomy): domain Eukaryota; kingdom Metazoa; phylum Arthropoda; class Copepoda; order Harpacticoida; family Harpacticidae; genus Tigriopus; species Tigriopus californicus. The sequence goes on from NW_026738618.1 coordinate 1,231, forward strand.
AC
>NW_026738619.1:0-1278 GCF_007210705.1 Tigriopus californicus
ATATGACCCTAAACAACGCAAAAAATCAAAATAGGCTTCGTTTTGAATGTGTATTAGGATTGAGTGATAAGGGAATCTATGGATTAGTTCTCTAACGTGCTTTCAACTCCCCAGTTTAGAGTTCGCAAATGTTCGTCGGTCCGTTTATTTTGGCGAGACTTGTACTGTAAAAAAAACCACAATTGTAGCAACGTAGAAACGACATAAGGAAGATTATCTGTTTGGTCTGCTCTTGCTAACTTATTAGAAGACTACGAAATATGTAAAACTGCGAATGCATTCCAATCCTTGTTTTACTACCCTAGCTATCAAAATGTTGCGGATATGGAGATGATGGAGCAGCTACCACAGGCTATGATTGCGTTATCATTCCTGGAGCTTTAAAATCAGGACAAACCCGAGAGTTCGCAGGAAATTCCCAAATCTGCGGAAGAAAACTTATTACAACAACAACAGCTCAAGATAAAAACAAGACTGTTTGCAGTAAGTGGCACAAGGCATAAAAGTTTTCTCGAAAAACTGCATACAGCACGCTTTTAATGATTTGCTTTTCTTTCCAGCCCAGCAAAGGCCTTTCCACATCACCTTTCGGTCGGACAACTTTGAATTTATGATGGAATCTATGATGGAGATTAATGGGGGATTCCGTTTGGCTTACACTCAAACAAGTTGCTAATGTACCACTTTAAACTGAAAAGTGCCTTTCCGCTTTTCAAGTGATTTAGCTATGTACTTTAATCTTTTAGAGCCTGTTTGATAAGAAATAAAGCACAATTTAATAAATGAATAGATCTCATGGCATTGGGATTAAAGGCAAGGTTCTCGATTGGAAAAAAGCTTCATTCCTGATAGGAGGTAAATTCTTCAGATTGAAGGGTCTCATTGCAAAGCTGATCACATACAGGATGTCTCATAATGTGACATCACTTATCGGATCATACCTGACAGGAAGAACGCAATGTACAGAGTTTGAGGGGATGAAATCAGAGCTTATCAGTGTGAAAATTGGAAGCCCACAAGGGTCAAAGATCTCCCCGTTGCTTTTTCTTGTGATGGTGGCCGATCTGGAGGAATGGGTGTCGAATTGCTCGTTATTAGCCTACGCTGACGATATAACATGTTAAACATCGGCCAAAACAAAAGAAGAAGTGCGTCAAGGCTTGAGGGTATCGGCAGCTGAAATCCTAGAGTTCATGAAAGCTTCTCGCCTCGTTGCCAATGCATCAAAAACAAAGTTTCTTATGTTTGGGAGATCCATGGAAGAGCCATTGCAAATAG
>NW_026738620.1:0-95 GCF_007210705.1 Tigriopus californicus
CTTTCGTCCTTGAACAAGGCCAAATCAAAGTGTTGACCTTTGGATTTGGCCACCTCCGCCAAAATTTGGCATGCCTCAGCTTGACTTTCGGGTGT
>NW_026738620.1:131-199 GCF_007210705.1 Tigriopus californicus
AAGCCCATTCCGGAAAAGACAAAAAACGGTACGCTTGTATGGATCGCAGCCAAGTATACCACGAGGTT
>NW_026738620.1:229-317 GCF_007210705.1 Tigriopus californicus
AAGCTAAAACTGCAGCCACAAAGCACATTCCGGAAAAGACAAAAAACGGTACGCTTGTATGGATCGCAGCCAAGTATACCACGAGGTT
>NW_026738620.1:347-1106 GCF_007210705.1 Tigriopus californicus
AGCCACAAAGCACATTCCGGAAAAGACAAAAAACGGTACGCTTGTATGGATCGCAGCCAAGTATACCACGAGGGTGCTTCCAGCGCCACCAATGCGAGCCATAAACGAACTAAGGCCAACTCCAAAATTTCTAAAGGGATTCAAAATCACCAATCAACACTCTTAGGTTGTTTTAGAGACAGGTTTGAGATTACTTACCTGATTCCGGTTGGATAGAGTTCAGCCGTATATAGCCAAATGATGGAAAATGTGCATGAAAGACTGGTTGCAGAGAGGAGGACCAGGGCGGACAAGGTTGTACTTTGCCAGGGAACTCTATTGTCCAACAAAGGGCAAAGGCCGCAACCCACAGCGCCAATGAGTAAGGATCCGACAAATGGGAACTTTCGAATCGAGAACTTGGTCATCAAAAGGTAGCCCAACAAGCGACCAGGGATGCTCAAGAAGCTAAAAAATCCATAGTAAAGTTAGTGACATTTTATCTTTTAAAGTTCATATGATTTTGTTCATATCCAAGAAATCATGGAATAATTAGAACTTCAATACGTTGAGGATCATCAACAGATAACCATTTTGAAAATAACATGGTCCACTGTCGGATAGGGAAACCCGTCAAAAGTAGAATTGTATGCAATATTTTGTTCAAAACTACGAAACGAAACATTGGGTAGAAATTGGGTCTACCCATTATTTCAACGAGGGAATCATGACTCAAAAATGGTTCTCTTTGTCAATGCTAAACGTGTTGACTAAATCACT
>NW_026738620.1:1142-1439 GCF_007210705.1 Tigriopus californicus
AGTTGTTCAACTAACAATGCATTTTAGTAAAAGTCACAGTTTTTATTCATTAAGCTACACAAGACATACTTAATTTTGCTATTTTTAAAGTTTCCTACTTTTACAAATGTGTGCGCAAAACCTAAGGATTTTTTTGTGTAATCGTATGACTTGTATTTTGTTTTTCATTATCTTTATAGTATTGAAAACTTGGCCAATGGCCTCCCAAAAAATGGTGACGTAAAACTCGGAAAAATAACTTTTTTTGTCGTCGTGGGCAAACCTAGATATAAAGATTTGAATGCGAGTAGTAGTTGT
>NW_026738620.1:1475-1876 GCF_007210705.1 Tigriopus californicus
ATGCATTTTAGTAAAAGTCACAGTTTTTATTCATTAAGCTACACAAGACATACTTAATTTTGCTACTTTTAAAGTTTCCTACTTTTACAAATGTGTGCGCAAAACCTAAGAATTTTTTTGTGTAATCGGATGACTTGTATTTTGTTTTTCATTATCTTTATAGTATTAAAAACTTGGACAATGGCCTCCCAAAAAATGGTGACGTAAAACTCGGAAAAATAACTTGTTTTGTCGTCAAGCAACAAACCTAGAGATTTGAATGCGAGTAGTTATCTGCACACAAGCTATCGTGAAGAGTTACTATTAAAAATAGGTCTGGCAAATGTCTAGAATTTATCCTCAGGGCTAAAACAAGTTATTTTTTCGACCTTTAGCTAATGAGTCATCAGACAGCTGTTGCT
>NW_026738621.1:0-124 GCF_007210705.1 Tigriopus californicus
TCGGGTGTTTTGATCAAATAATTGATTAAGTCTGACTTAAAGGATGCGAATGCATCAACACCTACATTCTCCCTACGAATGTTTGAAGGCAGCATATTGAAGAAGGAGACAGTGAAAAAAGAGA
>NW_026738621.1:160-918 GCF_007210705.1 Tigriopus californicus
CCGAAGACGAGAATTGAGTCAGAATATTCCAACGTTATGTTTATTCGGATAATTTCCTTTTCATGAGGTTTGCTTTCTCATAGCGATTTATAAAGTACATATCAAGCCTACCCAACACCTGAAGGATTCAAAGGGAGCTCCTGCCGTCCCATGAAAAGTGCAACAAACGAACGGAGCCGTTAATTATAATTAGTTAATCAGGTAAATTCACTCGGTAATTGATCAAATAAGGATCTTCTCCCATCATTCCTTGAACGCCATTATAACAGGTTTTGGATTTCTCTCAAAGGTCCATCGACAATACTCGTACATGTTCAATCTCCTCACCCTGATCTTTCATTCGTAGGTATGTGTTTCGAACCGTAATGTCAGCTTTCTTGCCCATGAAACTTAAGTTAGGGATCCAACCTCATACTAATAAGGGTACAGAAGTAAGTTTAAGAAGCTTCGAGTCTCAAACTTTTGCATTTCTTTCCCAAAACTCGTGACCGGGGTTGTTTCTATAATCATTTCTGATCTTTCTAAAATTTGAATTGACCAATATGTTATGGTTTTTGTCCCACCAAGACTATATTTCACTAAAGAAATCGTGTTTTGGGCGTCAAGCAGTCCTAATGCGTAAAATTTTAAGACTTCGTGTCATTTGTTTTAAAAAATGAGCATTGGCATTTCATTTTGGCATATTTGTTCAAAATGTATTGCATCATAAGGATTGAGGAGTCAAGATTGGGACCCTGGATGGGGTAATGATTGTTGAA
>NW_026738622.1:0-527 GCF_007210705.1 Tigriopus californicus
CTTTTGGCTCTTGGAAACAAAAACTTGGTTCTGCTTGGCAGTCATAATTGAACAATAGAAAGGTAAGAAGGGATGGTCGTTTGTTCGTTTGCTCACTTACTCATTCGAACTGTTGCTTCAACATCGATCGACACCTTGAGCGATCCCAATTTCCCTGCCCTTGTTTGGAACTCGCCTCAACTGATCCATGAAATCAAGAGCTTTCTATATTCCGTTGAAGGTCAAGTCAATAACTCCGATGAAACTCACATCTTACTCAGGTAAACAAGGCGGTCTGATATCCGATCCCACGCCCAAAGTCCGAAAAATGAATCATCTTGAGCAAATTTGTTTTGACCTTTCCATTTTCCCAGAGATTGGGGAAGGAGGCAGGAAACAGACCTTTGGGTCTGTTGATCTAGCCGCAATGATGGGAGGATGTAGTCTAGGATGGAGGTGGCCATCAAAAGCGTTATTCCCGAATGTGTTCGCGCCATAAAAACTGCTTATGGGACAGGTTTAGTGTTACTCCGGATAAAATATGCTCA
>NW_026738622.1:563-849 GCF_007210705.1 Tigriopus californicus
GGCTTGTCCGCAAGTCTCCGGAAAAGAAGAAAAACCAATGGCAAGTGCTCGTTTCTGATGACTCTGTAAAACAACAAAACGGAGAAGAATTTTGATACTTCAGCCTCTCCGGGATCGTGCCATTGAGTCCAGATTCATTTGATTGTTTTCACAAAGTGCAAAATTTTTAGCCTCACCCAAGTCAACAAGGCAGGCTTGAGGAATACGAGTGTGAGTAAACAAAGCAAAATCCGAAATGGGGGGGGCGGAGGTCTAACGGGTGAGACCCGCGTGGAGTATTGAATTC
>NW_026738623.1:0-5978 GCF_007210705.1 Tigriopus californicus
CCTGTTCGATCACCAGTGCAACACCTTCCCACACCACAAGTGTTTTTATCATATTCATGTGACCGTAAGTGGGCCCTTGACCTAGTGCGGGGTGCCGGTTTCTTTCACTATAGTTGATCGTTTTACTCGTTGGCCGGAAAGCAATACCATGTCAGACGCCACAGCTTCTTTCTTGCGCCGGGCGCTCATTACACACTGGATTCTCCGTTTCGGGGGTGCCTAGAACCGATCACCACAGATAGAAGGGAAGACAGTTTTTTGTCTCACCTAAATATAGGATGACATTGTGCCACTACCACAGCTTACCATCCCCAAAGCAATGGTTTGGTGGGCGTTGCTCGCTTGGAGGCCCTCCGTGCTCGTTTGACGGCTTTGGGTGGTCTTCCCTGGTTTTTGGGTATACCGGGCTGCAACCAGGCGGCTTGGCTTCGTTGCCATTAGTTTACGGTACGACCTTATGTTACCTGGCGAATTTTGCGCGGATGATGAGACTCCAATAACACGCAGTTCCGTGTCAGACGCCTGGAAGCTTCCCTTCAAAACCTTCTTCCCAAACCCACCCGTTCCATGGTGCTAAACGGACCCATATTCCCTCTGCCCTGAAGTCGGCAGATTTCGTCTTTTGTCGGCGGGAGTAAGCCACACCCCTTGGCGTCCCACGAGGGCCTTTAGTTGTTCTGGCACGACAAAGTATGTTACTTCTCGTCCGTGCGCTGTGTCTTGACCGTCCTGAAACCATTTTTTTGGCGATTTAATTTCATAGCTCCAAGCGACCTTCCGCGTATCAGGATTGGGGGCGTAGTGCGACCCTGATCGAGGATCGCGGGCGGGCCGGTGGAGTATACGAGTAGTGTACGTTATCAGATTCCGGAGATAAAGAACTATCCGAGTAACTAGCAGTAGTTACGATGGGAAATTGGAATAGTTTGGGGTTTTTCCTTGTGCTGTGAGTCTGGGTTTCTTTATCGGAAACCAAGGCTACGTTAGAATTGAGTCTATTTGGAATTGGGTGAGCTTTGCACTGGAATCTCCAACCTCAAAATCCGGAACTCTCTGATACATTTTAGATGGCTTTTGATCTGGATCATTCTCGAACATTGATCCCTCTTTTTGCCAAAGTTGGACTGCCTATGAGTAGTGTTGTGTCATAGCCGTGAACAATGATTCTTCCAAATGAAGTTTTAATTTCTTAACCTTTGGCCCTCTCATAGTCTTGTCTGTCTTTGTCTGGCATGAGCCGTGGGAAAAATTGCTTGGCAATAGTCAGCATCAAGCATGGTAGGATAGGGTGTCCCCTGACAAAATGGTTTCCACACCACGGCTACTTTTTTTTGGGCTTCCATCTTGTCTTTTTATTGCTCTAACCCATACTAAAATTTATTCTCGCGATTCATCGAATTTAAAGAACGCACGTTTGTTACGGTCGCTTCGAGAATCGCACCCTACCGCACAACAAATATAAGATTAACCCATGATTGTTAGATATCAAAGTCCAAGTTTATCAAATATCAATATTTGATGTTTCGAAAATGATTTTGAACAGCACTTCAGACCGATTTGGAAGCTGAAAGCGTAAACAAAGACAAACGACTCCTAGTTTAAAACTTTTTCCGCTAGAGGACAGCCGCTTGTGATGGAACAGCTGATTTTTCTCACTTCCCATAATAATTTATTTACGGTACACAAACAGATATCTTGAATGGATTTAAGGCACAAATATATTTAACCTATCACTCAGAAGTAAATTTGATCAGTAATCTAGTTTGGAATTTGCTTATCAATGATACCCGGGTAATGAAGGTTAGTCCTGGAATGCTTTGGGAAGTTATCCAGGCCCTTTGAATTTGGGAGAGGATCATCTTTTTCAAACATAGATGATATGAAGGGAGGAGGGCAGTTTGTTGAAGTCTAATAATCTATAGTTTTTACTAGCGTATTTTGTGCACGAATATCCAAGTGCCCAAAAGGTCAGATCTTCAAATCTTGCAAGTTATTGCAGGAAAATCTCTCCACATGTCTCTAAATGCTCCAAAAGTTTGTAGGTGAAAAAAACCTTCAATGCAGAAGTTGAATAATACAATTTTGTAGTGGACAAAGTAGAATGTATATTCTCAATTTTCCAACGGAGATTACCTTGTATGCACCAAAACATCCAATTGGGGCAGTGCATATAGGGAATCACTAAGGGGCAGAGCAACAGAGTTGAAATGATGAAATGAATCAATAAACAGTTAACCTCATATAGCTCCTACAAACACACTTGACACATAATCTTTAACCACTTCCTTCCATCAAGTGACGTTTATGGTGGAGCAAAGGTTTGTTGAAAGTTACTTATGGCCATGTACAACAGGACGAGTAAGGAGATAATAAATATTTGTTTAATATTTTTAAAAATACAACCCAAAAGTCATTGTTTCTATTCCTATCGTTCTGGCTAGAGGCGTTTGTTTTAACTCTACAATCAGAGATCTTTTGATAGGGCTAGAAAATTCAAGCCCTTGTATTAGGTATTCTCACCAATGAGAGCCATCTAGGATTTTGTTTGACCAATGCCAGGGTCAGGAGTGCTTCATGTTTAAGTTCACAACGGGAATCAATAAGTCAGAACCCTTTCACCCCTGACTGTGGACAGAACACAACGGATAAGTACTATTGCGATCAGGTCATTCGTTCGTTATACAGTATGGCAATTAAGTATGGGACTCTGGTTTTTTGGCTATAAAAACTAAATGATGGAGATATCCGGCTGATTTTTATTCCAGAAATAGACAAAGACCAAGGCCTACACATTTTGTTTATACATTTTCAATGTGGCCAATGTGGGATGGGAGGCCCATGAGCGTCTCAAGGTCAAGTTTTAGAGCCCCGACCACTTATATGAGTCTTGGAACAAGCTCTGTCCTCAAGGATGGATCACATGGCGAAGTCCATCGGGTTGAGGTCAGGGCTTGAGGGGGGCCACATAGCTTTGTCCCAGAAGGTTGGGAAAACTTCGGTACAAACTCCTGGACCATTCTGTCAGTGTGGGCAGGCACTCCGTCTTGTTGGAAGACAAATGGGGCATCGCCATAGGTCTTCTGGAGCCAGGGGACCACATCGGACTCCAACATGTCACGGTACTTGTGCTGGTTGATCTTGACATCAAGAGGTATGAACACCAAAGGTAACTTCTTTCGCGCCCATATTACTCCCGGCCGCGCCGGCCCACACCATGACAGAGGCGGGCTTCTGGTCGCGAAAAATGGCTCCCTCTGCCAAAGGGATATCGCGGAAGCTCTTGCCGATCACCCTGCTGGTCTGGGAATTGCGGATGGGCTGGACCGTGAAAATCTTTTCGTCTGTCCAGGACACTGAGCCAAGGTCATCCAGCTTGATTTTACGAAGGAATACTCTGCTCCTCTTCAGCCTCTTTTTACCGAGCCCACCCACCCTGCCCGGCCAATGCCGACCAATATTCCAGTCAGAAAAAGGTTCTTCTTGAAGTGTTTTGGCAAATCTGAGGCACAACTTCTTTCAGTGTGAACCTCCCCTGATCATGCCTGAAATCGGAGGATCAAAATCCCATCCATTGTTTTATCAAGGATAATGCAAGATGTGTTTTTTGTTCACTTGGGTCAACAATACAAAGCTTCAAATCGCCTTCCTTCTTCATTTCGACCAGTCATAGGAGGCAATCCTCTTTGTCATATGTTGAACATGGCAAAATTTGCCATGCAATGGAGACAAGAATAATCTGAGAGGATTCAATAACAGCCAGTGCTATTAGAAGGTTATCGTCGTCCAATTTTGATGCCAAAACAATCATTCCTCACCGTCCATGGATGTGGAATCCGTTAATTAGGAACAAAATCCATCTCATTATTTCGGGTTGATGAAGACTGAACACAATTGCTTCATTTATTGTCTTACTTATTGATACTGTCACTCAGAGACACGTATTTGATCAATGCTTGTCATCTTATTTTGACCTCAAAGTTCTTGGTGTTAAATAATTGTGCTGTAGATATGAAGGGGCATTATCTGATTGACCTCACTCACTCTCAGGTGTTTTCTACTACTTCCACTATTCCACTCATTGCTGGTACGTATTTGTACAATTAAAACAGGGCAAGATCAACTTCCTGGGTTCCCCAACTTCAGTATTTAACGTTTTCCTATCGGGAAGGGCATATTTCTAAAGTTGATTTGGCACGAGGCTATAATCAAATTCCTATGGCCGTGGGGGACATGCCAATGACCGTATTAATCACATCATTTTGGCTTTATAACTTTTTTCTAATGTACCTACTAACTTTCTAACGTGTAATGGGTTGCATGCTTCATAGACTGCATTTTATTGTTTATTGTTTACTGTTTATTGTTGAAGAGCCACTCACAGACACAATGTGTATAAAAGAGTAATGGCACAATTGGGAAAAATATTAAAACCGAGAGAATGGAAAAGAAGCACTATTAGTTAAGTGCTCAAGAAGTAGAACGAACACATACGATAAAAAAACAATTAATTGCTTCCGGTCCAAACCAATTTTTTGAAAGAAGCAGACGAACTGGATAGACGTGTGGCCAGGGGAGCGCATTCCATGGATCCACCGTCCTGATAAAAAGGTATAAGATCGTGAAGAGGACTTCGCTTCAATGATGGAAGATCCCATACATGTAGACGATCGGAATACCCCATTCCCTCGGTCTCCGTCGCTAGTCTCGACATCCTTCTCTGAACGGGCTCCAGCAGGTTGATCGAGTACTGCAAACCAGGGGACCAGACCGGGGAAGTATACTCGAGAATTGGTCGAACATACATAAAGAGGTCGGAGAACACAGAGTCGACGCGTTGAGAAGTAGCACTTGATCATTCCAACCACCAAATTGGCACGACAAGCCACTTTAGCACAGTGGGTCGAGAAAGACAATTTCCCATCATAATGAACACCGAGGTCTTTAACACGATCCACAACTGGTATTGGCCTACCGCCAAGAACATATATAGGCATCTTCTTCTTTCCCTTTCCAAAGCACAAGAGGCTTACTCTTGGAGGCATTAAAAACCATATGGTTTGTGAGCCGACCATTGATGAATTTGATCAAGCGCGCATTGCAGCTCAACTTCCTCTTTCATTGAAGTCACAGTGGAAAATATCTTGGTGTCATCAGCAAATTTCAGAGAACATATAGGACTGTTGACAGAAAGGTCGCTCATGTACACAGAGAAGAGCAGAGGTCCAAGCACACTACCTTGGGGAATCCCAGACGTCACACCATGCCAATCTGAATATACACCGTCCATGGTTACCCGTTGGACTCGATCCAATAACCAATGCCTGATCCATCTCCACGTTATCCCCCAATACCCATGTTGATAAGTTTGCTCAACAGCATCTCATGATTGACCTTGTCAAAGGCTTTCGAGACATCAAGATAAATGGCATGCACATCCTTCCCATCCTTTTTAGCCCGAGAGACAAATTCGTTGAATTCCAAAAGGTTTGACGTACATGATTTACCAGGGCAGAATCCGTGCTGATCATTGTCAATCATCCCACCGTCTGAGATGAAACTCTAAAGTCGATCTTTCACCAAACACTCCATGAGCTTACCACAAACACTAGTTAGAGATATTGGACGATAATTAGAATTCTGCCTAGCGTCGCCCCCTTTCAGCAACGGAATATGTTCGCGCTACGCCAATCCAGTGTAACTTCCCCAGTCGACATAGTACGGGAGAAGATAAGCGAGAGGGCGAAAGCTACACATCCACCAAGTCCTTTTAATAAGCTAGATGTTATTCCATCAGGACCAGGACTTGTAGAATACTTCAGCCCTTTGATCTGCCTCAGAACCAAGCCCGTGTCGAAGTCAACTTTCATCCTATCATTCCTTGATTGGACTCGATTTCTCCTCGTTTTGATGGAACCCATGGCTCAAACGTTGACGAAAAAAAACTTATTAAATATTTGCACCTTTTCATGCTTAGCGTA
>NW_026738624.1:0-1171 GCF_007210705.1 Tigriopus californicus
ATTGCCTAAACGTCCCCATTGTTCATAGAAAGAGTAAACTGCGAGACATGCTCAGATACCTAGAAATGCCAATCAATACATACATGTATTCTTGTGAAGAGATGAATCAAGTAAAGGAATTCATTAAAAATGCTAACTGCAAATACAAGGTACATATACATGTGTTCATCTTTGGTTTTTAGGGGAAAATAGTATGCAAAAGTCATAATATGGAATATGATGTACAGGGTAAAGAGAAATGAAGGGCCACTGTTTGTGCCTACTAAAAGTCCTTTCCACCACCCTCGGCATACTGTAGCTGAATTTTTGGATACGGCCGTCTCCCCTCCTCTCGTTTGACCCGTCCCATCACGGTGGTCAAAAAGCTTTTTCAAGTGTCGAGAAAAATACTCGAATCCATCTTTTCCAGTTTTCAAGGAGCAACTTTGACCTGATTGATTTATCGCCTTCTGGCTCAGATTAAACGCCCATATACCTAAAAGTTACCAGGATGTGTTTGGATATTTTTGTCAACCTTCAAAAAGGCTTTTCAACCACTGTGGCAGTCGGCTCACTTGTGAGGCGAGAGGGGTAAGATGATCATCTAAGAATCCAGCTTGAGTCTCAAATTTCCATTAAGACGAACATTTGAAAAACCTAACATTATACCATGATTAATCTAATTTTGGTCCAAAGGAGATTGCTGCTGTACCGTACATCCGTAATTTTGGTCCAAAGGAGATTGGTAGCGCTCTAATTTTTGGCCATCCAAAGACTGACTCGTAATACCCTAAACCATGTAGGCTTCTAGCTCAAAATTGGTTTCTTTTGGGTGAAGAGACCTCTCAAATACAAATATTTTTATATTTGCTCCTTTGTGTGTAAAGTATTGATATTCTAGTTGCATTTTCAGGACAAGCTTGAGCTTTTGGCAACAGGACAAGCAGGAATGATATGAGAATTAGAGAGCAACTACTTTATTGCAACAAACCCCAAAAAATTGGGACAATGCAGTATTCCAGAGACGTGAGAAGGTATCTTTTACAATAAGTCTTCAAAAATATCCAAAAGCTTTTTCCTCAATCAGGTTATAAAAGTCAATTGCAATGAATGTAAAGGTTTACAATTTTGAGCCCTCCAAAATATTCAGGCCATTCAAAACAATGAAGTACTTGCTTCTCCTTTGGGTTCC
>NW_026738625.1:0-1744 GCF_007210705.1 Tigriopus californicus
CGAGCTTAGCCCGATTAAAGTGGATTGTACCCTTCGTTTTATTAAAATCAACGACGAGATTTGGCGCCTTAACTTGTAAACAAGGAAAGGACCAACAAAGGAAAGATGGAGTTTCGCAGTTTTAAATTTTTGATTCCGCACTTGATCGACAAAGACATAATCTCCAACCTTGAAGGGAAGGTCTTTAGCCTTATTGTTTACGTCATATTGACTCTTGTACATAGATTGATACGCCAAATTGACATCAGCTGCCTTTGTGCGTGCTGCATTCAAAGTTTTTAAGTGATCACCATATTTTTCATTATAGTTAATAGAAGGAGTCATGTTGAAGGAAGCCATATGAGGTGCCACGCCAAAAACAAGTGAAAACGGCGAAGCATGTGTAACTGATGTATATTAACTGATGCGCAAGGCGGGCAGATATTGCTCCCATTCTAAATAAGAAGGTTGAATAACAGCGCGTAAATAAGCTTTCATAGTTTTATTAAAAAATCTCCGGGCGAGAATTGCATTGAGGATGATATGGAGAAGTAGTTTTGTGAAGGAATCCGAGTCGCTTTGACAAATCCTTCATCAGGGAGTTACAAAACTGTCGACCCTGATCCAAAATTTCTTTCGGTGTAGAATAACGAGTGATCCAGCAATCCATGATGGCATGAACAACGACGTCAGCGCGAGCTCAGCATAGTGATAGCTGATGCCTTTAGCAAATAAGACAAACTTCTTGCCAGAGGAAGTAGAAACTAAGGGACCGAATTAATCGATATGTAAACGGCGATTGGAATATGGTGCTGGTTGGATCGGTCAAAGAGACGCTTAACCCAACGAGTGGGCTTACTGACTTGACAAGGAACACAGTGTTTGATGAGCTCCTCGACATCACGGCGAAGCGAAGGTCAATAAAAATCGGACAATATGCGTTCAGCAGTTTTGAAAATCCCCATATGCCCTCCCAGCTGAGAATTACGTGCTGATTGGAGGATTCGGAATTGAAGGCTTACAGGCGCAAAAATACGAGACCGGCTATTTTCGTCCAAATGACACAAGATGCCATCCTGAATGCCAAGAAAAGGCTTAAGACGCAGAAAGGATGGAGTTTGACTGTTCTTTGTAAAGTCAGCAAAGATCGGGTGACAAAGAGCATCCTTCTTTTGCAAGTCTATAGTTGAGCTCTGAGTCATCGAAATGGAGCAGATCAGACTACTGGACAGGAAATCAAACGCCAGATTTTCTTTTCCGGGACAATAGACAATGGTAAAATCATATTCGAGCATTATCTGTTGCAGACGATTAAGAGTACGTTTTAAGATGTTCCTGCGACAGGTTTTCGAGTGGACGATGATCTGTATGCAAAGTGAATTTTCGACCTTTTAAATAGTTGCCGAAATGTTCAATGCCGTAAAAAGCTGCCTGTATTTCCAAAAGGAAAGCCGTATAATTACGTTCATGAGATGAAAGTCCGCGTGATGCATAGCCAACGGGGCGAGGTACATTGTCATCAAATTGAATACGACACGCACCCAATCCACCGGGTATTTCATCATTTCCAATTGAGGTGGTATTCGAGATCAGGATTAGGGTAGGCTAAAACTGCAGGAGAAATCTGAGCAGATTGTAGCGCTAAGAATGCTTTCATAGCCTCAGAGGGAAGTTCGCCTAAGCTGTAGGAAGACGTCTTCTTAAGCAAATTGTTAAGTGGCGCCGAAAGATCAGAAAAATGAGGGATGGATTGTCGAAAGTAGTT
>NW_026738625.1:4380-7901 GCF_007210705.1 Tigriopus californicus
TGGGGTAAACATGTCCCACAAGTATTGGGACATTGAAGTAGGAAAGGAAGATTATCAAATTTTGAGAGGTCGCTTGAGCTTGTGATGCTTAATAGTTCTTTGTTAAGGGATTAAGTGAACGGTCCAATTCATTTATTCATGAAAGGAATGGTTCACGAAGCATTGTATTCTTATAAACTGTCACAGATTTTCTCATAAACTTGCTCATAACATAGAATGTTTATAACAACTGTTTTTATAAAAATTATAAAACATTTTTTTTTGTTTTGAAACGTACCCAGTGACCTCCCAAAGTTTGTACTGACATCATCAAACAGCTCCTATTTAAAGAAGTCAATATGACAGCTAAGTTCGAGATCCTTGTCGCCAAGTTTTTCTCTGAGCCAACACTTGGTGGCACCCTGTCTGATTGAAGGATTACTCTTCACAATTACTCATCGTAGAAACTATTACTCATGTCAATGTCTCATGTTTCTTCAAGTTCATTGGATTATGTTATTCGAACTCGATCATGAGAATTGTGCTTAAGTCTCAAGTATTTCTTGCTGCTTTTTTTCTTGGCTCCTACTCCGTGGAGGTTTACAAGTTCAAGAGAAGGGAATTAGCCATAGGATCCTTCACCGAAGTGGAAGATTTTGGACCAAATGGCTTGATACCTTGCTTGTTGAGGTCGATTTTCAGTGGAGCCAACGCTGGTTTGATAAAAAATGGCACGTGCAAAATAGGGACTTTGGATTTGAACTATGAGGATAGTATCGACGAATCACGAGAGCATTTATTTGTCGACGAGGGTAAGTTTGTTGTATAAAAGCAAAAATATCAAGTGTTGCAAAAATCTGGAGCAAAAATTTGGTCAAAAAGGCAAAGTCAAAAAGAGTAAACTGATAAAGAAGGAATAAGCAAATTGTGATAAAAGTGGTATTGTCCCATACTATATTTAATAAAATTTCGCTCCCGAAATTCGTTGCTGCCTGTTTAATGGTTTTAAGAGCCGTGTAAAGACAAGCGCAGGACAAGGACTCGTAGAGATACGGTTCGAATAATCAGAAAAACCGACGAGATCGAAAGGCAAGGGTATTGACATTCTTGTCATAACAGGTCATTTTCCTGCTTTGAATTGGTCATCTTGTACATCAGAGCGAGAATTAGAAGAAAGAAAATTAATTCCGTACATTCTTTTCAGATTTCGAATGTATTTTAGATGCAAAGCAAAGATTTTCGTCTTATCAAACTGCCGCCCTAAAGGGCAAGCTGATGATCCTGGGCGATAATGTGGCTGCGATTGACGCCAACTTTTTTTGCAAGACTATTAATGCCACACTAGTAATTGTGGAAACAAGAGAAGAGTTCGTAGCTCTGGCTGATTTACTAGGTAAAAGTCAAAGATAAAGTCACCAGTGGATGGACAGACCTGTGTTGTAATTGTAATTGCAAAAACATTTCCATGTAATTGTAATTCATTACATTCAGAAACAGTTATTGTAATTGTAATTGCTTACATCTGAATGGGGGGGAGGGGCTCCGTTCTTTTGTAAAGCATTGCCAATTGGGTCCACAAATACTCTCAACACTTCCTATTACCTGACCCCATTGAATCCAAAATATTTAGCGTACACGTTGGCAAATTATGCAAGTATGGCAGTGGAGGCACACATGTGAGTTGAAAGAAGATCAAATACATTGATGTGAGCACTACTCTTTTCACCGTGGGGTCAACCGGACCATTGATCTTGATATCTCTCATGTGGTTCCTTTTAGAAGAGCAGTTCTGAGAGCCGATGAGTTGTTCCACAAGTTTGCCACATGTGCAACAGAAGCATTTGCGCTTCCAAAAGGAACAGGAATTTCTCCGGCAGTTTTCAAACCAATAATTGCCGCATCATCTATGACGGCCCGAACAGTTCCGTTGATATTACCAATCTCAATTTGTGAGATGTGCTTCGAGCCGCAGTGTCAGCTTTTAGCTTCAAGGACCTCGGTTATTGCTGCCATCACGAGCGAAATAGGATGGACTAACAAGCTCAAAACCGCTCAGCAGAGTGACAAACGTGAGCCTACCCTTCTTGGCCTTGCAACCAGGGTTGCTCTAACACTGGTTCCTAATCTTGGGTCTTGTTTTCCGTACCCTGTTTTCGCTTTAATGAGAACCCTTAAAAAAGGTTCTTCAAGCTAAATAACTAACTTTCCGGTTCGAAATCCAACACTATTCTCAATGGTACTTTTTGGCTTTTGCACTCAAAAAAAAGTCATACACACATAATTCTCCAAAAGAAAGACATGTTTTTAGGGAGCACCTAAAAGTGCCACTATTCTACTGAACTACTGAAAGTAATTTCAATAGGGGTTGCCTCTTATCCTTTTTTTCGCAGGCAATAACTACGCTCATATTGGCCTCATTTTCAAAGGAAACAGTCAAGCGCGCTGCCAAAATGAAGATTGCAGTGATCTTCAATGGATTGATGGATCTGCTTGGAAATTCACAAAAGACATTTACAATGGAGTGGTTGTAAATGAAAACTCGCCTTATATAATGATGGTTAACAAAGCAAAAAGGAATGTGTTTCATGATACTTACAGCTCAGATGTTCGTAAAGTTGCCTGTCAGATTTTGTGCAGAGATAAATAAAATACTCACTCACTTTTTCCAATATTATTTAAGAACAAACGAATGAAGTGGGCTATTCGCACATTGAAAGTCCTTCAACATGTTCTCTGAATAAAGTTCTTTAGCAAGCTTTCTTAGAATGTTATAAACAGCATTTTATGTTGCACAAACTACTCATTCAAAAAATATGAATTGAAACAGAGGCCATTACGGCCCGATTGCTCAATCAGGGCAAGTTTAGAGCAAATTTTAGTACCATGACTCAGCTAACACAGCATTTGGACGATGGAATGGAACACAATAGTTGACGTTAATGTCCGGCTTTTTCTTTGATGTTGTAATGTACCTAGAATTGTTCTTTTCAAATCACTTTTAATGGTGCAGAGTTCATAGTTCGTTAGTTTAACTGTATAGGTCCTTGATAATTAGATATTACAGTTTATTGGTTGCATATTCTTTCGATCAGTTCGTTGAGTATGTTTTTTGTGTTGTTTATATATGATGGGTTCTTTAATTAGAATGGGTTCTTGATTACTTGCTTTTCTTTATGTTTTCTTTCTTGATTATTATCGCCATCCTAGATTTGTATGTTCAGTTTGATGTGAGGTAGTTTATTGCTAGTTTGTGCAGTTGTCCTATGTCTCAAGACTATACATAGCCTTTTTAGTGGCATTTTATTTTCTTGGTCTTTTAATCACGTTGCTAGTTGTGTCTGCAATTAGAATTGTCTTTGCATTCATGATGGGAGCTATATTGGGAAGAGTCAGTAAAGGGGCTAGACAATGTTTGGACTTGGTCTTGGCAGGGAAGAATAAGTCCGTAGTCAATAAGCCCTTTATCATAGAGCCTTTAGCGGCGTCAATCAGATAAATCAGACGGACTCCAAAAAATGAAAATTTACCTTGTGGGTAATCCT
>NW_026738626.1:0-13817 GCF_007210705.1 Tigriopus californicus
TTTTTCCATATACTGCACCTAAATCATTTAATGGGCAACCAGGGATTGGAAACTCGCTAGCATTTGGAAATCTCATGGAGCTGGTGTAGGCGAGGCGGCGGTCTAAAGAGGCGCGTTTATAAGGCAGAATGCCTTGACCCTAAGGTGTTCGTGGTTCAACCCGGCGCGGAAGTAATCCTTTTAAGAGCTGGTGTAGCCGAGCGGTCTAAGAGGCAGCGTTAAACAAGGCAAGAATCTCTCTCCTAGGTGTCGTGGGTTCAAACCCCGGCGCCGGAAAGTAACCCTTTTGAGTTCAGTGTCCCGTCTTTTGTAGAGAGCAGTCGCAACATTTTGTTGTTCCTGATCCCTTCAAACGGCGGTCCTGAGTGTGTTGTGTTGTGTAGTGGTCGCGTGGCTGCTTAAGGTAAGACACTTTTGTTCTTTAGCTTCATTTCTTCCTATCTCTAGTAGTTTAGTCATATATCTTTTATTTTTATGCTCATGTCGTATTTCACTTTTTCGTCTGTCAATATTATTATCGCAATCTAGTTATTTCATGTAGTTTTGGCTTAAGGAGTAGTTCATTTTGTTTTTATGTTTGGTTTGTTCATTTCATGTACTTGTAAATGTAGTTGATTCTTCTAGTTGTTACAATCAGTTTAGTTTCCTATTTTTCAATAACAAAATTGGGTTCTTAGAACCTTCTTTTGTTCGATTCCATTCCATTGATGTTAGCTTGTTCCTGTAGTCGAGTTGGTGTTTGTTGGCTGAGGCTATCTAGTTGGTCAGCAGTAGGTCAGTCAGCGTACCGTCGAACGACTCTTATTTCTTCCCCTCTGTTGATAGCCACCTAGCGACAGAATTCACCTGATAGACTCTTCTTCTTGTCTGTCCCCAGGGAGTACGTTCCCCTTGGTTTCCACCTAGCACGTGTGTTGTTTACCTGGCTCCACGACTGCGGTTCTCATTCCAACGCGCTGGTTTCTCTCTTTGGCTCTCTTGGCTCGTCTTCTCTTCTTCTTCTTCGTCTACTTTTTCATCTTTTATTTTCCGCTCGCTCATTTCTAACGTTTTCTCTTGAAACTGAAGGAAGCCTCCAGAATATTTGTCCATATTTTGTTCAGGTCTCAAGTATTTTCAATTAGGATCCCCTTAAATACCCTTGCTTTCAATAACCATGGAAGCTTTGTTGAAGGGACTTTCTGAAGGGCTAGGAATTGTCTTGAGTGGCTGGTTTTGGATGGGAAAAACTCCGTCCTCCATTAATAAACCTTTCATTATGGAAGCTTTGATAGCTTGGGTTGGTCACACCCAGCCACTACTTGACTGTGGGATGAACCAGTCAAGTGTAGGCAAAGGCAGGGACACAGGCACTGACACTCTTGATCTGATTCAACGCCCTTGTAGTCAAAGAGGTCATAGAGGTCAAAGAGAGCATAGTAGAGAATGCTATCGAAATATGCGATGTCCATAAAAACACAGAGATGCAAAAAGGCAGGCAAAGGGTGTAAACTGGCTCACCCAGAATGGTGTCCCAAACTTAGAGAGTTTGGCTTCTCAATTCAATGAGAAGGGCTGTTCCAAGCAGGGGTGTAGCTTTTTCCACCCATTTATGTGCATGAGATCTTTGAGGCACAAGGTATGCCTCAATTTCAAATGCACAAGGCCATCTCAGGGGCACTAGAGGAAGAGACAGCAGTTGTCTCAACTCTTTGTCAGGTCTCTCAACAGACTTACCCACCCCTTTCCTCTCTCCTTCCATATTTCCTCCCTTGTTTCCTCCCCTCTCTACAACCTCACCCTCAATTCCTTTAACCTCTCTTCTGCCCAAACTTTGTAGCCCTAAGCCCCCTCTGGTCGCCATGAGCCCACGCCATCTTTTAGATCGTATGCTCAGGTGGCGGCCAGAGTTCCTTCTCCCTCTTCTTCTCCCCTTTTACCCTCTCTCAAAGGTTCTCTTATCCTCCACCTAAGGTTAGTTTTGTCCAAAAACAGGATTTTTTTAGGTTAGAGAGCCTAGTCAAAGATTTGATAGCTGTAGTCCATCGAAGGCTATCTGCCCATAAAAGGGCTTTATTTGAATGTGCATTGTCTTATTTCCAAAAAAGATAGCACAAAGATCAAGGTTCTTGAGGAACTAGCTTTAGATAGGCAGGTCTCGTTCATTCCATGACAGAAACCTGGCTTCGACCAGGGGTCTTAGATGAAGAGCTGGCCATGGTTGGTTTCAATTTAGTTCGATGTGATAGAGTACGCCTGAAATCCCATTTTTCCGCATGGGGGCGTATGTCTATATGTTAGAAATGACCTGCACACTAGTCATGTAAATGTCTAATGGAGAAGTAAGAGGTCTTAGTTTGCCATCTTCAAGGTCTTGATTTGTCCATTGTGACAATATATAGGCCCCCTCTTGTTCAGTAAGCTCTTCTTGTCAGCTCTCAAATTCATAGGAAATGAGTTGGACCAGTCAGCTTGCGCAAAGGTTTCTTTGTAGGGGACTTCAATTTTCCGGCTAGCGTGTAGAGTGGGAGGCTAGTCCAGACGGGTAATATTCCCATTTCGAAATCGACATCTCAGTCGTTCGAAAAGCTGGAAGAATTCGCGATCTTGCGCAATTTTCTCCCAATGTTGGTGTAGCCACCAGAGCAAATAGCGTTCTTGACTTGTTTTTTTCCAATGACCCTGATCTGATCCAGTAATGTCCAGTGACACCGTCTAATCTGTCAGATCATCATGTTCTCGAGATAGGGTCGACCATTACTCAAAAGCCGGCGTGCTCTAGAGTAAGACGCGCCAAAAAAGGTCGGTCTGGCTAAGTTCAAATTCAAAGATGAACATTGGCCGTTGATTATTGAAAGGTTAGGGGAGCTTGATCTTATTTCAATGCTGAAAAAGGAATCGTCCATAGATGTAGCCCTAGACAAAATGATTCTAGTTTTTGAGGACGTCTGTTCCAGTCTAGCAATCTCTGAATGTGTTTCACAGGGCGGGGCACATTCTAAAATTCCGAAGTATAGGAAGAATTTGTTCAAAAAGAGTGCAAACTAGCAAAAAGGCTCCAGAGCACTTTGAATCCAGTAGTTGTGGCTAGCCTTCAAAGAAAGTTGGATTTAATCCAAGGTAGAATTAAGGCCTCCATTGAGACAGATCAGTTGAACAAGGAAAGTAGAGTTGTTCAAGCGGTGGAGGTCAAATCCGAAGGCGTTTTTCTCTTATGCAAACTCTAAGAAAAGATCAAACACCCCGTAGGGCCTTTTGAGGTCGATGGGGAAGCAATAGACAATGTAGGGACTATGGCCAACATACTTGGAGATAGTTCTCTAGTGTGTTTTCAACTCCACTGAGTTTAGGAGCAACAGTCCATTGCTCTATTGATGAGTTTGTTGGGACTGGCAAGGCTTGTCAAGCTGAGCATTTAGATGATCTTGTAGTCACAGATCAGGATGCTTTAGAGGCTATCAGGGACTTGAGACTCTCGAGCTCCCCTGGCCGCGCATGGCCTGATGGAGTGACATCTCAGTTTCTGATGAGATGCTCACAGGTTCTTGCTCCTGTTTTCTCGTACTTGATGCGTTGCATCTTGGGACCAGGGCAAGTTCCCCTCTTCTCTGAAGGTAGCTCATGTTGTTCCAATTTTCAAAGGGGAGAGTAAGTCACTCCCAGTAACTACAGCGCAATTTCTCTCACTTCGAATATTGCGAAGGTGTTTGAGAAGATCATGAAGTTCAAACTTGTTGAATTTCTTGATATACATGAAGTCCTTCCTCCTAGCCAGCATGGGTTCCGAGCACATTTTAGCACGGTTACCCAACTGATTGAGCATATAGAGCAGGTTATTGAGGGACTAGAGAGCCATGAATCAGTCGAAGTAGTTTATCTCGACTTTGCCAAGGCTTTGACAAGGTAGATCATGGCCTTTTATGTAACAGGCTCCATGAATTGGGATCAAGAAAGGTTCTCAATTGGCTAAGAAGTTTCATTTGTGGTAGGAACAATTAGTTAAGGTTGAGGGATCGCTTATGGACATACATGATGTCAAGTCTGGTGTCCCTCAGGGCTCCATTTTGGTCCTCTCCTTTTCATTATCTTCATTGCTCCGCTTCAGAAGCTTGGTAGTAGTAATGTCAGTATCTCTTCTTATGCTGATGATACAAAATTGGTAGTTGGTAGGAATGGTCAGGATTCCGGTTGTCTTGCAAAGGTCCTAGAGACCTTGGGTTGCTGCGAGTAACATGGCCTTGAATGGCATGAAATTCCGCTCAATGACCTTTGGGTCAACGCCATTAGACACTCCACTATTAGATGATGACGGATAGAGACATTGAGCAGGTCTCATCCATGAAGGATTTAGGTGTAGTCCTCCAGGATAATGGAAAGTTCGATGAGCATATTCAGTTGAAGTTGGTAAGGCTTTTCAAATAGTGGTTGGATATATCCGACGTTTAAGTCCAGAGATAGTGTCACGATGCTAACTCTGTACAAGTCGATTGTTCAGCCGCATCTTGAATATGCCTCTCCCATTTGGGCTCCAATTAGTTCAGCAGGTTTGCAAAAGCTCGAGCAGGTCCAAAGATGTTTTACCAGGAACATTGAAGACATGAGAGAGCTCTTGTATTGGGAGAGGTTAGAAAGGTTGGGATTGTACAGTATTCAGAGAAGGTACGAAAGGTATCTGATTTTGTACGTTTTCAAAAGCATTCATGAGCTTTGTCCCAACCCAGGATTTAGGGTCAATTCTAGTGACCGTAGAGGCTTAACGTGCGTTTTGAGAGCACCTTCAAGCCCTCGAGAATCCAGGCTAGTTAAAACAATGAAGTCCAACTCTCTTCTTTCTCGGGCTCCTTCATTGTTCAATTTGCTGCCCTCAAATATTCGTAGGGTTTATGTAGGGGTTGATCCAGTAGCAAAATTTCAGTCAGACTTGGACAAGTTTTTGACTAAAATTCCGGATCAACCTTATATTCAAGGATTAGCCAGATCAGCCAACTCCAATTCGTTGATCGATCAAATAATATATATAAAATAAGTCAAGTAAAATAAATAATCTTCTCGTCTTGAACTGCTGGGATTCCAATCCCGGTAGCGGTAAGGAAGTCCGCAAAAAAAAAAAAAAAAAACCCTCAACCTCCTCTCCTTTGTTTTTCTTCTCCTCGCCCTCCTCCTCCTGCTCCTCCTGCTGCTGCTCCTCCTCCTCCTTAGTTGTCTCGGTTGTCTCCCTCAAATCCGTCCATGGACGACTCCTCGGGATGGCAGTGGAAGACTCCAGCATCATTCTTCAACGCTCTACCCAACAAAGGCTCATTGGGGAAAGACTGTCGCATTTGAGAACATAACTTCCTGCACACAAGTTGAGCTCTTGTGCACTAAGAGTGCGTTGATCAATTTTATAGCTCAATCAAAGGTCTGTATCAAAAGCAATGCAGTCTTGAAACTCAATACAACCTGGGCACCAAATGATTGACTATTAGCACCATGTTGGTAAGACCTTATCAACGTGGTGCTCAGTCAGTCAATTTGAGTTTATGTCAATTAGGTTGTTGATTTTTTTGTGGATGATGTCAAAACGGGCAAAGTGATAAAAAATTGCGCTGCAGAATGACTCCACTTTCCACTCTCAACGTCAACTAAAAGCCAGGCAGAATTGTTTGATTTGCACATTAGTTTTTAGTCACCAAAGGCAGATACATTTATTGGGTTTTAATTTATCAATGTTGCATTGAGACATTTGTCATCGGTAGGGATATACCTTACCTGTGCATGTAAAATGCACATGATGATAAACGGTTATGATCTTATGATTAAAATCGTCGCCTTGTCCTGGTTTCGCAGCCGTGGAGAAGTGCACTCATCTGACCAATGACCCCCTCCTCTCTGAATCAATCCCTCAAGATTGATGTATAAAAACGTTCCTATTGATGCCTTCTAACTGTTGATGTCAATGTCCATGGTATGTTGATAGTAATTTTGTAGGTTCTTGCATGATCTAGCTGGCCAAGTATCTCATAATAGTATATTGATGTGACTTATGGAACCACTGAAATGAAGGAATGAAATGGTTAGGCAATTCGTATGTTTAACAGCACTCATGTTTGTTTTGGGTTGGACTAACTCAAGCCAGTTTGGCAAAACAGTGCAATGGATAAGGAGGTCTTTTGTCGGCGCTGGTTTTGACAACCATTGATTTGCTATATTGGTATCCATGTATAACTTGCTTAGTAGATCTAGAGGCACCCAACGTGGGTGGGTGGGTCACCATGTTTGTTGACCAATTTCATGGCCAGACCCTCTGTATTGGGCAAGTTTTTTTTCCTGTTCTTAAGGATGTAATGTCCCATTGACCAGTCAACTTGGCAGCATGATTGCTCTGGTATAACCGTCAATCATGTAAACATTGAATTTGTATGTATGCATTTGAAATAGCAGCTGTTACAAAGTGATCCATGGGATAGTTGCCATGAAGGTAAAAGTTGTTTTGATTCATGGCAACTCAACATGAAAAATGTAAAGCTGATTAAAACTTAAGTTGGGTTTACAATGTGCGCATCCATCAGACGCTCCATGATCCTTGACATATTCGGTAGATGGCGCTGCACATGTAGGCCATCAAAACGTATGTTTTTATCTGTTTTAGCCCCTTTGTGAGGGAAATGTCATTGAAGGTCCAAGAGATTGACCTATCAAAGAGAATTCTGGCAACAAATCTAATTTTGGGCCTAATTTTGGGCTTTTTGCTTGTTTTTGCACGAGGATGAGAAAGTGACTAGAGAAGAGATTGTTATTTGGATAAGAGTGAACACATTTCACTCTACTCACTAAGATCATACTTCACAGGATCATTTCTGTAGTATGTTCGATGAATTTCCTGTCTGAAATTCAAAGACACTTCAAACCATGAGGATGAGGTACAGTTCCACCATCAGAGCGTGAAGGGGTTCAAGATACCCTCGGGTGAACTTGAACATTGATGATCGCTTGTTACTCCTCGGAGTAACATGTGGTGTTGGAACTATCTGAGTGGCACAGAGCCGTTTTTTTCATGTTACATCACCTTCAAAAGCAGCCCTTTGCGTTGAATTGAAAAAGTGATATCAAACTAGCTCGGGATGAAGCACATGTCTGCGAAGAGAGTTACGGGGGTGGGGCGTTCCATTGTCTGAAAATGACACGCCACTACTTCTCCAAGAGTAACATATTCCCAAAGAAATACGTCCAAGCATAGGAAAACGCCTCTCCCACCGCATGCTGGGTCAGTCTTCTGAAATACAACTTGATGGCAACTTATGCCTGCGTGTGTTGTGGGGCCACTGCCCCCCAAAAGTGGGATCCACAAATTTATGACACTGCCGAAAAACTATCCCAATGTTCTGACTGTGTTGGAAAATGATACTAAAGCTTGCCTCCTGCACGTGGAATGAGACAAAGGCTGACATTGTGCAATTGCTTCAAAGCAATAAGCAAGAATGTCATCATCTCCCTCTTTCATCTCTTCCATCATGCATTTACAAGGTCTACTCATATACCCTCTTTTTTTTCATCCATGTGTATTCAACGTGTTCTAGTCATTTCCTGTGTGACATCACAATCTTAATGAGCTCTTTTACCGTGGTGATCATTTTTTTCCACCCCATCTTGTATCCTTTTGTCTTAACAACTACTTTTATCCCATTTAATCCTGGATGGCATGACCATAAGTTGCAGTAAATACTTATTATTCAGCAAAAGGAGAGTATTTCTTAACAAAAATGGGGTTTTGGGCTTGAGATAGTTTCTTTGCATGAGAAGAAGAAAGCTGTGAAAAATACCTAAGTGGCCACATTTCTGAAGATCTTTAGTAGTGTAGAGCTATAGTAGCAAAACAGGGCATCCTCATGTACATACATCATTTGAGACCGAGTGGCCAATTTCATACTAAGCAAGGAAGAGGTGCATAATGCAAGTAACAAAATGCTCTGTATTGTGATCTAGTAGAAACAGGAAAAAGGAAATCTCTCCCATCCCATCTGGGGGTCGAACCCAGGACCTTTGGATTAGAAGTCCAACGCGCTATCCACTGCGCTAATGGGACAATTGTGTAAATGGGTAATTTGAATTTCAATCATAAGCTTTTAATCTNCCTGCTGACTCGCATTGAGGTGCCTTTCCTTGTTCCACCAAAAGTAGGGTCGTGGACGCACAGATCTAATTTTGCTTCAAGTATTTAGGAAGCCACCTGAACTTTTTGAAAAGTCCATGACATAAAATCTTGTTGAACAGACATATGCTTACATACAGTTTGAATAGGCCTTTCCTGAGATTTTTTGAAATCTTAAGGATGAAAAATAACACTCAAACTCGATGACAACATCTCCTTTTTCTAGCTCAAGTGTGATTGGCCTGTCTACCTGTCAGTTCCCAAGAAAGCTCCAAAGAGTTGCCCTAAACTTTTTCAAATAGAGGATTAATCTGACGCCAAGAGAATGTTTCTAACTGTAAGCATGTTCTAGTGGACATTGGATCCTCCTCCAAAGATTTTTTGAGGCAAGCTCGTCAACGTATTCTAAAGCATGTTTTTGTTGTCAAAAACAACTTCCAATCTGCCTTCAACCGACTACACATTCGCTTTGAAAGTTTTTGTCACAAACAACCCATTCGCCATGCGAGCAGCTAGCCCCCAACGGCTTTATTTTTACTGAAGGGTAGCACACACAATCTAAGAAGAAGGAGCACTTGGATAATAAAAGTTTAAGCCATTGTTTGTAGGGGCGAATGGACCTTGCACTAATGGCTAACTAACTCTTGGCAAGAAGTGGAGTCATTGGATCAAAGAAAAAAAGCGTGAGACCTGGGGTTACCTATTTATATTTTCAATTGTATCTGACATTGCTAGCGGCAAGTCGGAAACCAGTTAGTTATCTACCATTATTATAAAAAAGATTGCCGACATCCTTACTGCTGCTTGGAATACAGAATTGGCTGCAGTTCAAGATGAAAAAGAAACTATGTACTTGTTTGTTCATATACTATCTGATCTCCTATTGGGACTTGCATCTTGTGCAAGCTGTTTTTGTTTGTGTGTACCGGAAACTCCAGTGATAAAGTTTTGGCCAGTCTATTTTGTTTTTTAGAGCCAGTGCCAGAGAAAGTAATATTCAATTGAACGAGTCAAGTCAAGTTGGGAGCACTACGGTGTGTGGGGTACACACAAACAAAGACAGCTAACGCAACATGCAAGTCCCAATTGAGTTGGTGGATCTGGCTGGCCTTTGAATAAATGTAAGTAGGGTTGATGTGAAATTTTGATCAGACACTTGTCCAAGTCTATTTTAAAAGATGTTGCTGGAACAATGACTACATACTTGGTACAAACGCTTGAGGGTAACAAATTGAACAATGAAGGAGCCCGAGAAAACAGGAAGGAGGACTTTATTGTTCAAACAAACCGTTATTCTTGAGGGCTTGAAGGTGCTCTCAGAACGCACGTTAAGCGTAAATGGTCACCATAATTGACTGAAACGCAAAGCTCATGAATACTTTTGACAACATACACTAGGAAATACCTTTCCTACCTCTTTGAATGTTGTGCAAGGCCAACCTTTCTGGTCTCTTCCAATATGAGACCTATCTTTCATTCCTGCACTGTTTCTAGTACGATATTTTTGGGCCTTTTGACCTTTTGTAAACCTGCTGAACTAATTTGAGCCCAAATAGGCAAAGCATATTCAAGAGGTGGCTGTCGAATGGACTTTTGCACAGTTTGCATCACAATATTATCTTTGGTCTTAAACGTCTGCTGTATCCAAGCAAATTCTTGTAATGCTTTATCTACCTTCAACTGGATATGCTTATCCAACTTTCCATTATGCTATGATTTCCATTATACTGGCCCTAAATCATTTATGGGCAAACAGGGATTGGAACTCGCTAGCTTTGGAAAACTTGGAGCTGGTGTAGCCGAGCGGTCTAAGAGGCAGCGTTAACAAGGCAAGAATCCTCTCCCTAGGTGTCGTGGGTTCAAACCCCGGCGCCGGAAGTAACCCTTTTGAGTTCAGTCCCGTCTTTTGTAGAGAGCAGTCGCAACATTTTGTTGTTCCTGATCCCTTCAAACGGCCGGTCTGAGTGTGTTGTGTTGTGTAAGTGGTCGCGTGGCTGCTTAAGGTAAGACACTTTTGTTCTTTAGCTTTCATTTCTTCTATCTCTAGTAGTTTAGTCATATATCTTTTATTTTTATGCTCATGTCGTATTTCTTTTTTTCGTCTGTCAATATTTTTTATCGCAATTCTAGGTTATTTCATGTAGTTTTGGCTTAAGGAGTAGTTCATTTTGTTTTTATTGTTTGGTTTGTTCATTTCATGTACTTGTAAATGTAGTTGATTCTTCTAGTTGTTTTACAATCAGTTTAGTTTCTATTTTAATACAAAATTGGGTTCTAGAACCTTCTTTTTTCGATTCCATTCCCTTGATGTTAGCTTGTTCTGTAGTCGAGTTGGTGTTTGTTGGCTGAGGCTATCTAGTTGGTCAGCCAAGAGTAGGTCATCGTAGTGCACGACTCTTATTTCTTCCCCTCTGTTGATAGCCCCAACCTAGCGAAGTCACCTATCCTCTTCTTCTTGTCTGTCCCCAGGGAGTACGTTCCTCCTTGTTTCCACCTAGCACGTGTGTTGTTTACCTGCTCCACAGCTGGTCATTCACACGGCTGGTTTCTCTCTTTGGCTCTCTTGCTCTGTCTTCTTTTCTTCTTCTTGTCTACTTTTTCATCTTTTATTTTCGCTCGCTCATTTCTAGGGTTTTTCTCTTGAAACTGAAGGAATCCTCCAGAATATTTGTCCATATTTTGTTCAGGTCTCAAGTATTTTCAATTAGGATCCCTTAAATACCCTTGCTTTCAATAACCATGGAAGCTTTGTTGAAGGGACTTTCTGAAGGGGCTAGGAATTGTCTTGAGCTGGTTTTGGATGGGAAAACTCCGTCCTCCATTAATAAACCTTTCATTATGGAAGCTTTGATAGCTTGGGTTGGTCACACCCAGCCACTATCTGACTGTGGGATGAACCAGTCAAGTGTAGGCAAAAGGGACACAGGCACTGACACTCTTGATCTGATTCAAACGCCCTTGTAGTCAAAGAGGTCATAGAGGTCAAAGAGAGCATAGTAGAGAATGCTATCAAAATATGCGATGTCCATAAACGACAGAGATGCAAAAGGCAGGCAAAGGGTGTAAACTGGCTCACCCAGAATGGTGTCTCCAAACTTAGAGAGTTTCGCCTTCTCAAATTCAATGAGAAGGGCTGTTCCAGCAGGGGTGTAGCTTTTTCCACCCATTTATGTGCATGAGATCTTTGAGGCACAAGGTATGCCTCAATTTCAAATGCACAAAGGCCCATCTCAGGGGCACTAGGAGGAAGAGACAGCAGTTGTCTCAACCTCTTTGTCAGGTCTCTCAACAGACTTACCCCACCCCTTTCCTCTCTCCTTCCATATTTCCCTCCCCTTGTTCTCCTCCCTCTCCTACAACCTCACCCTCAATTCCTTTAACCTCTCTTTCTGCCCAAACTTTGTAGCCCTAAGCCCCCCTCTGGTCGCCATGAGCCCCACGCATCTTTTAGATCGTATGCTCAGGTGGCGGGCAGAGTTCCTTCTCCCTCTTCTTCTCCCCTTTTACCCTCTCCTCAAAGGTTCTCTTATCCTCCACCTAAGGTTAGTTTTGTCCAAAAAACAGGATTTTTTAAGGTTAGAGAGCCTAGTCAAAGATTGTATAGCTGTAGTCCATCGAAGGGCTATCTGCCCATAAAGGGCTTTATTTGAATGTGCATTGTCTTATTTCCAAAAAGATAGCACAAAGATCAAGGTTCTTGAGGAACTAGCTTTAGATAGGCAGGTCTCGTTCATTTCCATGACAGAAAACCTGGCTTCGACCAGGGTCTTAGATGAAGAGCTGGCCATTGGTTGGTTTCAATTTAGTTCGATGTGATAGAGTACGCCCTGACAATCCCATTTTTCCGCATGGGGGCGTATGTCTATATGTTAGAAATGACTGCACACTAGTCATGTAAAAATGTCTAATGGAGAATTAGAGGTCTTAGTTTGGCCATCTTCAAGGTCTTGATTTGTCCATTGTGACAATATATAGGCCCCCCTCTTGTTCAGTAAGCTCGTTCTTGTCAGCTCTCAAATTCATAGGAAATGAGTTGGACCACGTCAGCTTGCGCAGAAGGTTTTCTTTGTAGGAGACTTCAATTTTCCGGCTAGCGTTGGTAGAGTGGGAGGCTAGTCCAGACGGTTAATTCCCATTTCGAAATCGACATCTCAGTCGTTCGAAAAGCTGGAAGAATTCGCGATCTTGCGCAATTTCCCCAACATGTTGTGTTAGCCACCAGAGCAAATAGCGTTCTTGACTTGTTTTTTTCCAATGACCTGATCTGATCCAGTATGTCCATGTGACACTAGTAATCTGTCAGATCATCATGTTCTCGAGATAGGGTCGACCATTACTCAAAAGCCGGCGGTGCTCTAAGAGTAAGCCGGCCAAAAGGTCGGTCTGGCTAAGTTCAAATTCAAAGATGAACATTGCCGTTGATTATTGAAAGGTTAGGGGAGCTTGATCTTATTTCAATGCTGAAAAAGGAATCGTCCATAGATGTAGCCCTAGAACAAATGATTCTAGTTTTTGAGGACGTCTGTTCCAGTCTAGCAATCTCTGAATGTGTTTCACAGGGCGGGGCACATTCTAAAATTCCGAAGTATAGGAAGAATTTGTTCAAAAAGAGTTGCAAACTAGCAAAAAAGGCTCCAGAGCACTTTGAAATCCAGTAGTTGTGGCTAGCCTTCAAAGAAAGTTGGATTTAATCCAAGGTAGAATTAAGGCCTCCATTGAGACAGATTCAGTTGAACAAGGAAAGTAGAGTTGTTTCAAAGCGGTGAGGTCAAAATCCGAAGGCGTTTTTTTCTCTTATGCAAACTCTAAGAGAAAGATCAAAACACCCCGTAGGGCCTTTTGAGGTCGATGGGGAAGCCATAGACAATGTAGGGACTATGGCCAAACATACTTGGAGATCAGTTCTCTAGTGTGTTTTCAACTCCACTGAGTTTAGGAGCAACAGTCCATTGCTCTATTGATGAGTTTGTTGGGACTGGCAAGGCTTGTCAAGCTGAGCATTTAGATGATCTTGTAGTCACAGATCAGGATGCTTTAGAGGCTATCAGGGACTTGAGACTCTCGAGCTCCCTCTGGCCCGATGGAGTGACATCTCAGTTTCTGATGAGATGCTCACAGGTTCTTGCTCCTGTTTTCTCGTACTTGATGCGTTGCATCTTGGACCAGGGCAAGTTCCCCTCTTCTCTGAAGTAGCTCATGTTGTTCCAATTTTCAAAGGGGAGATAAGTCACTCCCCAGTAACTACAGGCCAATTTCTCTCACTTCGAATATTGCGAAGGTGTTTGAGAAGATCATGAAGTTCAAACTTGTTGAATTTCTTGATATACATGAAGTCCTTCCTCCCTAGCCAGCATGGGTTCCGAGCACATTTTAGCACGTTACCCAACTGATTGAGCATATAGAGCAGGTTATTGAGGGACTAGAGAGCCATGAATCAGTCGAAGTAGTTTATCTCGACTTTGCCAAGGCCTTTGACAAGGTAGATCATGGCCTTTTTAGTTAACAGGCTCCATGAGATTGGGATCCAAGGAAAGGTTCTCATTGGCTAAGAAGTTTCATTTGTGGTAGGAAACAATTAGTTAAGGTTGAGGGATCGCTTAGTGACATACATGATGTCAAGTCTGGTGTCCCTCAGGGCTCCATTTTGGGTCCTCTCCTTTTCATTATCTTCATTGCTCCGGGCTTCAGAAGCTTGGTAGTAGTAATG
>NW_026738627.1:0-10938 GCF_007210705.1 Tigriopus californicus
CTGAGCTATTCGGATTTCGCCGAACAAATCGAAGCTCTTAGGCCTCGTAAATTAATTTGGCCAATTCACCAACGCCATTTCCAGACCGCTGAACCCTTTTCATTTGCAAGTAATGGAGTCAGGATCTCTCTTGTAGCGGTAGGGGTACAACAATCCTTGAACTCGAAGGACGAGATCACCATCAAGTGAGAGTTCGTCCGCCACCTTCCTGAACAAGGACACATATCCGAACGAGTCTGCAGCCGTATTCTTCCTCACCGAGGATAGAAGTCGACCATAATTGGGGGAACTGCGGGCGTGATCGACAGGTTGTCGAGAGACAAATCACATTCCCCAGCGCGCACCTTGGTCACTGGGAGGTTAGACCGATCATCATCCACATCGCCATCTTTCTCAACCGTATTCGGGATTGGGGCTCGGGACAGGGCATCGGGAATAAAGTGAGACTTCCCACACTTCCTCTCACCGAGAACTTCAGTGAAGAAAGACGAGAACGATAACTTAAAAATCCTCGCATTTTCAATTGTGTCCAACATTTGATCATTGAAAATCGACCCAACGCTTTTGATCGGTGATGACCTTGAAGTTTTCCAAATACCATACTATCAATAGATTAACGTCGTGGTCTTTTACAGATCAGTGGGAGTTCGATCTTCAAAGACAGTGCCAAATAAATCAATGGAGTAAAATCGACAGCGTGCACATGATGCATCTTTTAGCAATTTCTCATTTTAAAGAGTCACATGATTCTATTAAAAATATGATCGAAAAGTTAAAATTCAAGATTTTCCAAGTAATCTTTAATATTTTTTCGCCTAGATTTAAAATGCCTCAATATTCCCTGGTCTTGGAAACTACCGCAACAAGCATTGTTGTATCTTTCTGCTTGTGGGTAACGGACTCTTAGGGTACATTTAGACTAAGATGGAAACCAGGATTGAATCCGGTTTGAGGATGGAAATAGCTCTACTTCAATCCTCAAGATTGAATCTCGGCACATTTCCATCCCTAAACCGGATTTGAATTGTTCCCACAATTTTCTAAAATATAGTATTAGTTTAAAGAATAGTCATCACATGCAAAATGCGATCAGATAAAAAGTTAGTTAACTCCTTAAAATCCTCCTTTATAATAAACCGAGCACCAAACCTTTTACGTAGGCAAAATTTTGGCGTTGGAAAATCACCTTTTGTTTCGGCACTTCATTTCCCAATGGACAGACCAAGGATGATGGACCACAGACCATATTATGTCTAAACCTGTCAGACGTGGCATAGGGTGAAGAAATGAATCGCTTGCCTACATCGGCTGGTAAATTGATTTTTGGTGTCTAGCAAGGTGTCTAGTGACTCACGCATTTTCTTGGCCAGTGCCGTGATTTTGAGTGAACTTGTCATTGACTGCGCTCTGTCAGGAGCGCGCTATTCTAGGTCGTTAGAAGTGATGAGACAGTCACTCTGTTATTTTTTGGTGAACAGATCCGCTGACGCCAAGTGCATATTTCTCTGGCTGAGGTCGGCCCGGTCGGGCCAAATGCCATCCTCATTATATATGATCTGTGATGGAGGACACAGTGGGTGGACAGACTGGAATTCGGAAAGATCCCAATAGGTCTCTCAACCTTTTCTCGCTGTTTTTCTTGTCACTTTTGTTGCCATTTACACTACGGAGAAATTTGAGATTGAATCAGTTTCAGGATGGAGGATATACTCCTAGTTTGCTCAGGATGAAAACTTCATCGCTTTTCCATCCCGAAATCAGTTTCAATCCTGAAACAAAAACGATTTTGTTTTTGGGGCATCAATCTTCACGTCTCACTTGTCACTAAAGGCCTAAATGGTGGACGTGCGCTTTTCCACTCCTTTAAAAAATTCAATTGAAATTGAATGAGAAGCAATAGTTTTGACCTGTGACACCAGTGAGGATGGGCACGCCACTATCAGTAGCCCTGACCTGCCTGATCAATTCAGTCCAATGGATGGACCCCTCTTTTCAATCCTTCCTCTTCCCACCCATGTCATGGATGCCCAAGGGCCGTGGAGGGCTTTACCCTCATTGTGTCCGCTATCAGTCAACCACGCACAATGATCACCTTGTCTCCTCAGACTCCGCAAACATCCTGCATAAAGGAAATATCCTGGAGGAAGACATCATAAGTGGTGACTTCAACATCCGATCTGACTTGAGTGAATCCACCGAGATCGCCCAGATCCTGTGTGCCAATGATTGGGAATCAATCATTCTGAGCTTCGGCCCGAGAGTCCCACACATCCTCTCCCTGCCCTGAGAGCCTTTATACTTGACCACTTCACATTAGAAAATATTCCGTCTCCGGCCAGTTTCATCCATCTACGGGCTTTTTTATCCCCTTCCGATTTCGTTCCCTTCAAGATACCCAGAAATTTCCGTCATCTTAGGGGTCTTACCGGGTCTTACCTCGGTTGGAGTTGGGTGCGTGGACGTTATTCAATTTGAAATCCTATGACTGAAGTGGCCCATGGGTGCTCATACTGCGTAACGTCCGAGCCTTGACTCCGAGGTAAGAACAGTTAAAAAGCAGGCCTCTGGGCATGACTCGAAAGTTGCGTGGTCAATTTACAAAAATTTGCGGCTCAATTTAAGGCATCTGGAATTCTCCATCACACGGAATATAAACCACCAAGCTCCATTTAACGAAGACATGTCGCCCGCATTTAAATCGCCGTCCTTTTCAGAAGAGAGGAGGGTCCAAGCTCATACATCGTACCATCAATATCTGAGGAGTGAAACACTCCAAAAGAGCCCAAAGCCTCTGAGGAGCGCAGAGTCATACCACTACTATTGATTGGAAGTCCAGAACTTTGATGCCTTGATCGGTATCGTCCCGGTATTCGTCCCAGAGGCAGTCGTTTTTCATCATCACGAGAAAATTGTAGTGCAGAAGGTTACAGTCATGTCCAGAAAACTACCATCCCCTTTGCAGCCCTGGGCGGAACTCGAGATGGACGTGGCCTTTAGAAGGTGAAGAGCAAAGCTACTTCAACAGATGGTATGTCGCCTTTCTAGCTTTCATTTGTCTGGACCTAAGTCTAGCTCTCCAGAAAAACGTGCCAAAAACACATCAGCACTCCCCTCGATTCCTTTTTTGTCCCACCAAAATGGATAGTCGATCGAAGTCATCTTCATTCACAATAAGGGTCCAAAACGACTATCTCGCTTCAGAATCTCGTCCTTGAAGATGTCCATTATCATCACAGCTGTCCATTCTCCAGATTCTTACTGTACGCATGTCTGTATGGAGTAATTCATTCAGTTTATATATTTCAGCAATAAAAGACTATAAGTTACAATGAGTATTTTAATTAATTCCAGATGTTTGGTTTGGTTTGGAAGAACATTTCAAATGACCTATAGATTTGGATTAAGACCTTTATTGGATTTATAGGATACAATGAGAACATAATTGGTCGTACAAATGGATGGTGATAACATAGATACAACCTCTGCGATTGGGCTCTTAAATCTTATTTGAAAATACGGGCATGGATGGTATGATGGGTCTAGGCTGAGGTCAAGGTGTAGGTGGATTTAAATGAAGGCCCGGATTATCAACAAGTCCATTGCCTCCAATCAACGGTTCTCTTCTCTCGAAGTGTCTTGGGCGAAAAGAATGCTTAGGAAGACAGGCCACTGCTTCGATCAAGAGTACTTGATAATCCAGCACCCTCTCCATTCTGGGAATTTGAGAGCTTGCATCAATTGCCAACATAACACGAAGGAGGATCAATCCGGACACCATGACCACCAATCAAGGTGTCCAAGCAAAGTCAATCTTCAATAACATGGTCTTGGAGAGAGCTGTGCTCACTTGTAAAGTGGCCATGATGAAACCAGGGTGTTTTCCAAACTCAAATCATTGATGTCATAGTGTTTGTTACTACTTTCCCTTTGCGGTTGCCAATTGACATAGGACAACAAGATCTACTGATTAGTTTATTCCAACTCCTTCCTCAAACATAGATACCGACAATGTGAATAGATTACTTGAACAAAGAACATAGAACTAATACTTGATTGGGTAGTTCTTTTCGGCAACAAGATTCAATCGCCTCTAGTGTAAATGGATGATTAAGATGGATCTTCACGATTCAATCCCAAGATGCAATCCTGGGATTCAATCTAGGAGATTCAAACCTGGACTTCCATCCTAGTGTTAAAGGTACCCTTACTCAGGACATACCTCTGAGGGTCTTAGTATGCCAATAACGCATGGATGCATTTCATGAGCAAAATTGAGCCCCTTGCCATTGACTGAACAATTGTTGGGAACCTGACTTTTTCGGACGCAATTTCCGGACAAACCATGCTCTTCCAGGTCAACAATGTGGCATCATATCATTGTCCTGGGACCAACATTTCTTTGGAATATTGACGGTCGCACCCAATTGTCCGGCCACAAGATTGGCAATCTGTCCAATCGAGCCATCCTCTACTCTACAACTACCAAAATTTCAAAACACTATTCTTCTTCAATAGCGTTTATCTTACTTATTCCTGAAAACTGAGCTGATTGTTGCAATGTCATCTGTATTTTCACCTGGTTATCAATATACATATCAATTAAACCCTGTTTTATTGCTCGCATTTTATTTTATATATTAACTTTACTGACGTGACGTTAGGATAAAATACGGGACCACGATTTCAACCTGTGATCTGTTGATGAATAGTACTGTGATATTAAGGAAAATTGTTGTCCATTTATTCATGCTTGATTTGAACTGAAAAATATGTAAATAAAAGTTACTATTTATTGCCAAAATTGAATTTCGGAAACCTATAAAAAAGTTAACAAAGGTTATCAATCTGTTAGCTAACGGTATAGTTCATAAAAAGTAAAACAGGCCTTCAACTAGAAATTAGTATTAGCTAACATCTGAGGAGATTTTTAATAAACACGACGTTTGGTTTGTACTGTATCCCTCATTTTTTTTACATGCTAATTATTTTAATTACCTTTTATTTATCGTGCAAGAACGGAAATTTTAAATGAATTCAAAGCACAAAAGGTAGTTAATGATATGATCGCTGGCATATTCATTTGGTCAGATATCGAAATCAAAATACGTATTTGGCAAACTATATTGATCGGGGGGGGGGGATTTAGTTTTTAGACAGTCCAAAGAAGAACTGTTTGTCAAAAACTAAATGTTTCCCAAATTGTTCGGCAAGCATTTTGACATAAATTTTTCTTGCATAGGCGCGCCAAGGGATGCTTAATACAGCATCTTTATAAAGCATCTTCGAACGCACACTATACATTGTGAACACGAACATCCCTTGTTCTGCCCATGTAGACGTTTAGAGCGACATCTGGCGTATTGTAAACCATAACAAGCCGAACGCGCCCCCCTGCCCGGGACCCTAAAATGACAAGTGCAGACATACGTCAGGGGCGCCAAATTTTCAGTAAAATAGTGAAAGTACAAATTTTGGGCCCAAACAAAATCAGTCAAAAGAAGCATAAAATGCCGAAAGATATGTAAACGGACCAAAGATGCAAGTGATGCAAAAAGAGATTCAGGATGCAAAAAGATGCACTAAAGGGCCCAGGATGCAAATAAATGTTATTTACGTAAGTTTGAGAACACTAGTAATAAGCCACAAAACAACTCCTTTATCCCGCTTTACCTTTTTATAAGTTGACAGAGTCACAAAACACAAGTTTTGAATGCAAATAAAGAGTTCATACTGACTGAAGGACTACCAAATGATTAAAATATCATCATAACTAGCTCACTTTTAAGAACGGGTCAGTTTATCAAGAATGAACTTATTTGACTATTGATCAAGTATTTCAAAACAAACAAATATCCTAAAATTTCAATCAAATAAGCAAACAAACAAAGAAATGGCCAATTTTAGCACATCAGTAGTTTGCTCGTGCATGCGTGCTTTGGGCACGGCACTTTTATTTGAGAATAGTGCCAGACAAAACGTAAGGTTTTCCCTTTGAATGCCAAAAGTGACAGATTTTCCGCGAGATTTGGACCCGGCACTACGTTTGAGGACTAACGTGTCATTCTGCCTGAAGATCTTACGGTCACTAGAATTGACCCTAAATCCTGGATTGGGACTAGAGCTGTGCATTGAATTGGGTCTGTGGAACGGAAAAAGTCGGAGTGGGTTCGGATCTGATCCAAGTCCAAAACTGCAAGATAAACTAAGTAAATGTAAATTTGTTTTGAAGATGATTTCTTCACCTGATACCTTTATCCTACCACACGTTTGAAAACCTTGCCAATAAACTCCCAGAATATGCCAGAAAACATGCCAGATCCAAAACATGCTACATTCAGTTACCCAATGCCAGAGGGGTTCAAAATATTCCAGATAAACTCTTTTTGGCATGCAAATATGCCATCTGGCAGCACTTGCTGTCAGACTTTTGCAACATTGTTGCAAACCATCAACAATCATTACCCCATCCATGGAGGTCGCAATATGTCTGGAGGTCTTCCCAATTGTCGTCGGATACCTCGGTAGGCTTTGATCTCATTTTCACGATTCAATCCGAAGATGCAATCCTGGGATTAATCTAGGAGATTCAAACCTGGACTTCCATCCTTGTGTAAAGGTACCCTTAGATGGAAGAATGTATAGAGCGGACTTGCACAAGCCTTCAAGCAGATTACCAAGCCTTTGTCAAGAGTGGTAGTGATTGAAAAAAAAATCCGAAGTGCCGAACCTTGTTGAAGAATCGGGATGGATTGAGAATTGTTTTAATTAATGAAGATAAAGAAGAATTGGGAATGCCTTTTTCTGTCATGTTGCAGACCATTTCTTTTGTCGCTAGCATCGAGATGATGCATCTTTTCTTTCAGAATCTTTACACAAAACACTTCTCAAAAATTGCTAAATATGTGCTCGAACGCATGAGGGTAACTCTGGAATTGCAAAATCATAGATCGGGGATCCTTATCCCCGTGGGCATTTTACGTAGCATTTTAAGTATTTTGTCCCTTTATTGAATGCAAGTGCTGTTTGCTTTCGTGCCAACTTACCAATGGATCTTATACACTCAATCATCAAGTACCCTCTCTAAACTCCACGCATGAAATCCAGGACATTTGAGTTGATTGATTTTATTGTCATTCTGCGCTCATAAGCAGATCTTTTTCGAAAAAACCCTCGACATATTTCTCCCTCCTCAAATTGTTGAATATCAGTGTAGTCGCACAACATTCTCTTTGAATTTCCTTTGCTTCACATAACCTATTGTGAAAGAACCAGCCGATTCCATTGCAAAGTAAAAAGTTAAGCTTGAGCAAAAGTTCATGAAGGATTTAGGTATGGTCCTCCAAAATAATGGAAAGTTCTGTTCATATCCCCTTGAAAGTTTGCCAAGCTTTTCAAATATGTGGTTAGATTTATCACAAGAGAAGTCGAGAGAACCTGAAGTATCACAATGCAAACTCTTTAGCAAGCGATTGTCCAACGACATTGAGATAGCGCTTATTGGAAGGTTTTAGAAAAGTTGGGACCCAGACTTGAACTACGGAAAAAGTAACGCGTTATGAAACCTGCAAAAAACGCTTTAAACGGAGGAAAATTAGGGTCACATTTTTAGGCGAACTTATATGTCCCCATCATGAAACCAAGAATGTCAAACATCACATATTATGCAAGTTGATCTATTTGATCTGATCAGTAGCAAATAAGTGATGTGATGGAACTTTTCAAAAATCGGAGAGGAAACCAGTAGTATATCTATTATCTTTGTACAGTTTTTCTTACCCTCGTTTAAAGAAGAAAGTAAGGGTAACAGGAGGACAAAAGCAGTTCCGTTACCGTTACTTTTGCAGAAAAGTAACGCGTTATTGTTAGTGTTCTTAAAAAAGTAACGCGTTATTTGTATTGTTCTTAAAAAAGTAACGCGTTAGTGGTGGAATTACTCAAAAAGTAACGTGTTGCTCAAGCCCTGGCTAGGAATGTTCAGTATTGAAAGAGGATACAACATGTACTTGATGTTGTACGTTTTCCAAGGCATTCATTTCCCAACCCGAGGTTGTAGGGCAAATTGTATTGACCGTACAGGTTTACTGTGCGCTTTTAATGAACCTTCAAGATCTTGCAAATTGTGAATCTAAGAACAATGAAGTCCTCCTGTCTTCTTTCTTGGGTTCCTTTTTTGTTCAATTTGCTTCCCTCAAATATTTGTTGGGCGTTGATAATCTAATAGGGATCAAGCCAGACTTCAAGTTTCGGATCAAAAAGCGATTAAGCTAACCACTAAAGGCAGGGTTCCATAACGTCAATTACGTTGACGCCCTCACGGTGCCACGAAACGAAACACACGCATCATTGCCATAAAACCCCGTCTTTGTAAGTTAACCACCATTTCTTGTTCTTTCCACCTATGGTAGAGCTTGAGCCCTTTAAAGATGGTTAAAAAAGCAAGATAAGGAAAGCTCAGCTGATTGTCCTTCTCTTTGATTAGTCAATTTTCTCTCGGGTCCCTCATTCTTATTGGTGAAGTTTTTTCGAGGGCTGCAGTTAAACGTAGTTCACCATGATACGAAAAAAACAATAAAACTTGGAGTTGAAAAGCTTCAAAGCATTTTCATGTCGAGCCCTCATTAGTGGAAAATAGATGAAATTCTTTATAATTCTTCAAAGGGAATGTTCACCATCTTGTTATGATGAAATTGTCATCTATTACACCGTTACTTAGTTACATGGGATTTAATGGTCTAAATTTTATCGTCTTTAGCCCCAAATTCCCTGGTAATATGTTTATTCAATTACCCAAAGATTTAGTATCGATTTTCAATATCATGTAATTAAAAGATTATTTTCCTTTTCTTGTATAGTTTCAAAATAGCTAAAGATATTGTATCATGCACTAAAAAAAAGTGTTATCCTTGAAAATGTGTTTTTACAACCATGTGTACACTTAGTTACGCATTTACTTGAATTCTGAAGACAATACCTTCAACAAACAATGTTACAGATTTTGTCGTTTCTTGAAGACTTTGTTGAAACTGATTAAAAACAGCTTCTTTAAGACTCCATTGATATTTGTGAACTTTCAGTGAACCATCTAAATGCCCTTGGACGGTTCTAAAACAAATTTTCAAAAATCTGTTGTTTGAGAGTTTAAGATGTCATTGCTTAACGTTTTAAGTTTATTTGAAATTATTCAAGAAAGACAAAAATAATGAAAATTGATATTCTATCTTTGGGAAATAAATGAACAAATAACTGGGGCATTTTGGGCAAAAAAACGACGAAATTTGGACCATTAAATCCCATGTAAATAAGTAACGGTGAAATCACGCTTTATGAACCGTTATCATGAATGGTATTCATAATTATATTCGAATGAATGACAAAGAGGTTATAAGCCCGGATGAACTAGCAAACTTACTGGGCGAACAATTTGCATCTATTTTTTCGTCCCCATCCAGTTGCTCTACTCTTAGCGTCCCCGGATGGAATATTACACCCAACCACTAGCTGATATGATAGTTGGCGTACACGATGTTGCCAAAGCAATCAAGTCGCTCCAAATCAAGTAGCTCTCCAGGCCTGATGGCGTGACGGTCCAGTTCCTAAAACGTACTTCAAAAGTAGTGGCTCCACTCCTGCTTTACGCAATGAACCGATCATTAGCAGAAGGAAAGGTTCCCATTCAATTTAAACACGCTCACATTGCCCAATCTATAAAGGAGGGAACAGAAGTCAGCCGGCAATTACCGATTGATCTCATTGACATCAAATGTTGCAAAAATAATGGAAAAGCTTGTAAAGGTAAAGCTTGAAGAATATCTTTACTTTGAAGATAGCATCCCTGACGTGCAACATGGATTCCGAAATCATTTTAGTACCTTGACACAATTAGTTCAGCATTTTGACGACGTAATTGAGGAACTATCGCATAATGACTGCGTAGACGTTATATACTTAGACTTTGCTAAATCGTTTGACAAAGTAGACCATATTCTACTCCTTAATTACTTAGCTAGTATAGGTATTGGGGAAATATTCATACGTGGCTGAAAGAATTTCTTACGAATCGAACTCAGAAAGTCAAGGTAGATGGAGTATTGGGGCTACGCAACACGTAACTTCGGGAGTTCCCCAGGGTTCCATCCTTGGGCCTCTACTATTTATCCTCTTCATATCTCCTCTACAAACATTACCCCTTATATCGTCCATCTTGTCGTAGCTGATGATACCAAGTTAGTTTTTGGAAGAAATTATGGAAACGCTCAAGACCTAGAAATGATTTAGATCAGGCTTATGATTGGGTGGCTGAATAAAACATGAAGTGGAAAGGTGAGAAGTTTCAAGCCATGACGTTTGATCCCCAGAGCATCGACCAACCGACCTGATTTAGATAATTGTCAAAAACCAATAGAGATGGTCGCCTCGGTCAAAGATCTGGGAATACTTGTTACGAATGATGGAAAGTTCGAGGAACATATCCAAATTAAAGTCAGATGCGGATGGATATACCGCACCTTCAAATCCGTGAACCATTAACTATGAAAACTTTAAATAAATCAATAGTGCAGCCGCACTTGGAGTATGCATCCCCAGTTTGGGGTCCCAAGACCGCAGCAGGTCTAAATAAGATTGAAAGAGTGCAGAGGAGCTTCACGCGAAATATTGCAGGCGTGAGCCATTTAAACTACTGTGATCGGCTCAAATCCTGGAACTATACAGTACTCAAAGAAGATACGAGCGATATATGATTATCTCATGTTTAAATGCCTCCATGGCCTCTGCCACAACCCAGGAGTTGTATACACATTGAGTGATAGAAGAGGCATCAGTTGAACCATTCGACATCGAGTGAATTCAATGGACAATAAGATCCTGAAAATTTTTAAAAACTGGCTTTGTCTTGAACAGAGGCCCTTGTCCTGTTTAACCTTTTGCATCTCTTCTCTT
>NW_026738628.1:0-1142 GCF_007210705.1 Tigriopus californicus
GACGGAATTTTCTATTTTTTCGGATCCTTTGGCTCTGTTCGTGTAATCCATGCAAAAACAAGTTTTTCTGAAGAGACCATTTCACGTGACAAAAAAAATCATTCAATGCGATAATTGAATTGTAATCAATGATGGTCCATATTTCATTGTCGAACCCTTTGTCGAGGACCCATAATAACTTCATGTGACGTGATCTACACTTAAAAACCAGTTAACACTTGTTTGCTTTCAACTTCGAATTTGGCTTTGGACACTCCATGAACAATTGATTCTGCTCTTAAACAAGCCGTTGTAGAACTTTTTACCAGGTTTTTAGGAAGGACACTGCATTTCTTATCCAATGATAACAACTTAATAATTGATATCGTCCCTTTTAGTGACCGACTCTTTGATCCTAATTTGGTTAAAAAAGACTCTACACTCAAGCTTTCGGGCATAAACATACTTTTCATAATAGGGCAAAGTAAAACAATCCAATAAGCAGTTTCCAGCTCTTTATTTAACTACATTCATTCTTTTTTCTTTGATATCACACTCTAGTCAACTATTTTATCCTACTGACCATTCAGTCCTTTATTCTTGTTTTAAGTTGATTACACAATATTTATATGTAAACTTTCATTTAACATTTTGACAAACTGTCCTAACCAAGATCGAATCTATACTTGGGTTACTAAGAGTAATATGGCCCTGAACGGAATGAAGTTCCGCTCAATGAACTTCGGGTCAACTCCTTTGAATACTCCACTAGTAGATTTCAAATATGCGGTTGGATATATCGCACGTTTAAGTCCAGAGATAGCATCACGATGCTGACTCTGTACAAGTCGATTGTTCAACCACATCACCCATTTAGGCTCCAATGAGTTCAGCAAGTTTGCAAAAGGTCGAGCAGGTCCAAAGATGCTTTGCCAGGGACATTGAAGATATGAGAGAGCTCTCGTATTGGGAGAGGTTAGAAAGGTTGGGATTGAACAATATTCAGAGAAGGTACGAAAGGTGTCTGATACTGTACGTCTTCAAAAGCATCCATGAACTTTGTCCCAACCTAAGATTCACGGTTCAATTCTAGTGACCGTAGAGGCTTAATGTGCGTTTTGAGAGCACCTTCAAGTCCTCGAGAATCCAGGCTAGTTCGAACA
>NW_026738628.1:1182-1641 GCF_007210705.1 Tigriopus californicus
ACTTGCGAAATGTTTAGCTGCATTGTTTTTGATTGGTGACATTATACAAGGAAAAAAAACTGGACTTATATTCCCCTCCTTCAAAAGAGGGAACTCATTACTGTTCTTGCCCCTTTTTCCTGCGGATGAGTTCGTTCATAGCATATCGTTCCGTTTCAAAAGATTTAATAATTAAATATAATGATCTTTGTCGGCCTAAGTATTCTCCACGACTAAAATGATTACTTTGGGCTAAACTAATCATAACTTCTCGTGTAGATTGGGAATGAAATCAACTGGGTTGTAGACCCAAAATTAGACAGATAATAAAACGATCATAACGTTGAAGTTGTCGTGTTGAGTTCAGTTGTTTATTCGCAACATTTGGCCTATGCATGACGGAATTTTCTATTTTGTCGGATCCTTTGGCTCTGTTCGTGTAATCCATGCAAAAACAAGTTTTTCTGAAGAGACCATTTC
>NW_026738629.1:0-1036 GCF_007210705.1 Tigriopus californicus
GCATTGATCACAAACCAGTTTACTGTATTGTTTAGCCAATCGAGTGGTCAGTCGTCCGACATCCAGTGTCTAGAAATCTATGGCGCTGACGACTATGCGGGAATATCCCTTAATTGGGACACCCATCAATCAGATGGTAGACCGAGCGAGAGAGTTACCGTTTGACTTCGTAACAAACAAAACAAAGCAAAACCCTAAAGCTTGTCAACGAGAGTGCAAACCGTCTGAATTAGCCGGTCTCGTCAAAGACGTATTCTTTAGGGCAAGATGTAACCATTTTCAATACATTCAATACCTTTGAGTTAAGGCTTGGAAGACCACTTAGGTCGGTGTATTTTTATGCGCCTAACTTAGAGGTAACACCTTTCAAAGACTTGCCTCTGCAATGGGGATACTGCAACTATTGGTACAACAA
The DNA here is from genome assembly GCF_007210705.1 of Tigriopus californicus. Classification (NCBI taxonomy): domain Eukaryota; kingdom Metazoa; phylum Arthropoda; class Copepoda; order Harpacticoida; family Harpacticidae; genus Tigriopus; species Tigriopus californicus. The sequence continues at coordinate 416 of NW_026738629.1, forward strand.
GCCAATCAAACGATGATTCCATTCTACCAATAGACCAGTTGTACCAACTCTGCAACCTTCTGAACATTAAGAGAGAGGTCAAGACACACGCACATTGGTTAAGCAATAAGTCGTTTTTGTAACGAAATATCGCTTTTAGAAATGACGGCACATCAAAAATTCTTCATTGGTCCTTTCGAAGAGGAAAAGATTGAGACTGTTCCCATGATGTGCTAGTGGTTTTCTAGGTCCTGTGAGTAAATGGCCTTGACTTGAGATCATTTTGGATATCCTGGCATATTGAACCACTGCATTACCTGTAAAGCTCTATTATCTCTTTCCTTATCGTATTCGTAAGCCGAGTTTCATCAATAAACAATAAGGAATGTAAATAACTGTACATATACATTGTACTGTTAAAATGCCTATCGAGTCCGTGAGTAACCTTCAAGCAAGGCTCCTCTAATCCCATTGGAAACTTTGATATTGAAATCAAGGAGCAGGAAGGCTTTCCAATGTTAGAAATCTTGGAAAGGTAAACCAGTCTACCCACATTTTTTCCTTATTTTGAAAACTATTCCGAGTCTTGAATAGGACTTTCGATCTTAATTGGAAACCCTGGTTTATCTAAGACCCATTAAC
>NW_026738629.1:1066-1763 GCF_007210705.1 Tigriopus californicus
GTAGTCGTTTCCGTCGATTTACGTTTTCTTCTTGTCAAAGAAAAACTCCATTGAGTCGGCCCACCATTTGATCAATAGGCATGAGCTGGAACAGACTTGGATCTCATTCAAGTGAAGCACCACTTGGTTCTCAAATGCAGCAAGTCTATGTCTTTAAGTACGCTCCGTACTAGAAATGGCCTCCCCTCAAGTGGACTAGTATTATGATTGGCAAAACTCTTTTGCCAACTATTTCCCCGTCCATTTGAAACTCAGACCTATTCTTAGAAATGGTGCAGCACAAAGTCAGGCCATTCGGGGAAATAGGAACGAGCCCGAATTGACAAGTTTTTGCATGCCCGTTTTTCTCGTTTGGAATCGATCAGAAAAACAGAAAAGGAAGTCTAAGTGAATTGTTACAATACTCAACTCAGTCACGTGATGAAAACATTGACCTGGGATGAGGCGGATGTACGGTACAGCAGCTTTGATATTGGAATCAAGGAGCAGGAAGGCTTTCCAATGTTAGAAATCATGGAAAGGTAAACCAGTCTACCCACATTTTTTCCTTATTTTGAAAACTATTCCGAGTCTTGAATAGGACTTTCGATCTTAATTGGAAACCCTGGTTTATCTAAGACCCATTAACCCGAAAAATTAAACAAAATGGGTTTTTTAATATGCTCTGTTTAAGGAGTTCTTAGGAAAAAATGGGTTT
>NW_026738629.1:1799-2186 GCF_007210705.1 Tigriopus californicus
GACCCATTAACCCGAAAAATTAAACAAAATGGGTTTTTTAATATGCTCTGTTTAAGGAGTTCTTAGGAAAAAATGGGTTTCTTAATATGCTCTGTTTAAGGAGTTCTTAAGAATTGCTTTAATAAAGGCTGAATGTTCATTTTTTGTCACGATAAGAAGCACTTCTTGAGACTCATGTCCTGGAAAAGATAGCAAAATAAACCTTCCAAGATCCATTGTTTGAGGATCTCAAGGCTTTTCCTTCACAACCAAGGGTAGGCCAATTTCTGCTAATGAGAGCAACAAAACATTGCATGAGAAAACTAGGTACTTGGGGTTACCAATTTCGATTTTCCATTTTATTGAATAGGGCTCAGGGCATGTCTGAAGCCCGTTACTAGTTAGCCT
>NW_026738630.1:86-970 GCF_007210705.1 Tigriopus californicus
GTACCATCACACAGTTTTCAAAAGCATTGGTAATGTTCCTTGTGAAGATGCTTTTCAAACCTGGTTTTGTTTTGGATTATAACGAGGGGTCGATGAAGTATCTTTTTAATAACATTATTGTTCGTAATAAAGTTTCCAGCTGGCCCAGTGATAATTTGTAAATTATTTGAACATTGTCAACAGCAAAGCAAAACCAACTCGAAAGTAAGCATGATGTGTCACAAGGGACAAATGATGGGCAACATTAACTTAAAAGCTAACTTTGTCACTTGTGAAATTCTTTTTGAAAGTACAATTTTTATTCGTTACCTTTCAACCAAAGTGTTACTCCCATTTGAACACATAGTTGTATCTAACATCCGCCTTGGCCGTACAGCAGGCCACGGAAATGTTTAGGCACATCAACTTAGTTACACAACCATTTCGATTCGGAAGTTGTTCATCCCAAACAAAAAAACCTGAAAATTTCGTTTATGATGGATATTTGACTCGACAGACGTTCGTGAACATACTGCAGAGTGAGTGAACAAAGACCATCCTACCTCAACGACGAAAGTTTACCCATTTGTCTGGTAGGGTCTAATGTTTCTTTTCAGCGTGTTGGAAAATGTGATAACTAAACATCAAATGAGTTCATTGGTATTTTGTGGCTGACTTTGTCAAGTCAGTGTCATGAATTTCTTGGCAGACCACATTCCAACTAAAACTCACCAATTTTGAAAGGGACTTATATATGGTTTACATGGCAAAATTCCTGGATTAAAGTTAGCGAGAAAAGGCCAGGCCCAACCATACTATAGTGGCTAAAGGTGGACAACATTCGGATCATTATAACAAATATCTTTTATATCTTAGTTTTGCAAGCTATTACCTATACACACAGT
>NW_026738631.1:0-148 GCF_007210705.1 Tigriopus californicus
CAAACTCTCATTGTACCATTCCAAGATTGCAGCCTTGAAAGGCGGACATGCCGATCATAAAGTGGTTTATACCACGTGTCCAGTTGCTACAGAGCCAGTTGTTCCCCTTGATTGCAAAGCGGAGATCTCCGTTCAAACGTCGGTTACA
>NW_026738631.1:184-752 GCF_007210705.1 Tigriopus californicus
AATTTTCATTCAATGGTCCTGAATTACATGGCTCAAGGACGTTTAAAAATCACATTCGTTAAAACCCGCAGCTGTCAATTACAGAAAACAGCGCCATCTTTGAAAGGGAAAGAGAGCTAAAATCATATGTATATTTCGGATGGGGGTGGATGCGCAAGTGAAGTATTTCGTTCCTAGCCCTGAGCTGAACATCTGCCTCGATCGTGGTTTATTTGATAGTAAAATTTGAAGTGCTTCTCGCTCATCTACATTCTACATTCTTGCCATTAACCTTAAAGGAGAGCGAGAGCGAGAGAGAAAAAGGGAACTTTAATGCTTGGATCATTCAGGCAGGAAACTTGAAAACATTCCGCCTGATCCCATTCAATAAAGAGAAGCAAAACCATTGAATGTAGGGAAAGGCAGCTCATCCATAAAAATGGGAGCCGATCTCCCGAAGTGGAAATGGCATTTGATCCACTTATTCAGCTCGAGATTGGCACGTAGGTTGTTATTTATGATACGGGAAAAGCACATGGACCACGTCAGTCAGGTGTGGTCTGTGGACAAGTTTCTCACCCTGAGCTCG
>NW_026738631.1:880-975 GCF_007210705.1 Tigriopus californicus
ACTGCTGATTTTCATGTCGTATGGGATCTGTCGGGTTTGCCATTTTGTCAGGTCTAGACTGAGTTCTTTTTCGAAAATCACAAAACCGAAAACCG
>NW_026738632.1:0-1003 GCF_007210705.1 Tigriopus californicus
AAGATCTGGCCCCAGCCCTCGACTTCGGAGATAAAAGAGGAAAAAGCAAGGCAGGCACGGAACAGACGAGTTAGAGTTGAGAACCTGTGGAAAGACTATCAAGCTGAAACATTGGTACTTCATTTTCCGATCAAGTCTACAACGCTGCGGAAGTCTGAGCAGTCAGCGATTGAGGGTATCCGCGTACTGATCGACGACTTTTTAGCTCCACGGTCCATAGATGCGGAGTTCTTCGGAAGCACCGCCGGTTACGAAATGGATGGTCGTTCCTATCGATTGCTATTGCCCTGTCCGGATGCACGACGGCTTTTAGCTCGTTTGACCGATTTGTTGACCTCGGTTGAATGGCCAGCAAAGTTTAAGGTTAGTCGTCGCTCTACCCCATACTGGGATCAGAATGCAGAGGACGAATGGATCGATCTTTAGCGTAAAGTCCTTGTGACATGCTCGTTGTGTCCCGGCGTTCGGTGCAAGCAAATTGATGACATGATATTCAATCCTGTTGCTTGCTCGGATCTTCCACCTGCATTTTCAAAAATTATAAGGTCGCCATCGAGGTGTCGGCCACAAGGCGCTAAGGTCTGGGGATATTGATCAATACGGGTATTCCAAAAACCGGCCCGGAGACAAGCTCGGTGGATATGAGATCTGGCAAAGTGCCAATACCTCGCAACACGGTATCGGTGGTCGAGTTGGGTCAACTGGGGGACGGAATCCCGCGATCGCCCTATCCCGGCGTGACCATACAATCGTCAACGTCCTGCACAAATGTCTAGTTTCTTATCCAAGAGCAATAACACCATTGGAAAATACAAGAGCGAATTTAAGTGTTTTAGGGCGTGCACAACAAGCTGGCGTAGATATCACTGACGCGCAGATAAAAGAAGCAAAGCGTCAAGCTGTGAGATTTTACTTTCGATTGCTTCGGGAGGGTGTTCTATGAAGATCCCCAAGAGTGCCGAGAGGGATGTGGATGATTTAAGAGTGCCTGCAGCACTCAAAT
>NW_026738633.1:0-504 GCF_007210705.1 Tigriopus californicus
GCTATAATCAATGCAATCGTCTCAAAATGAGTGGAAAATGTAGTATGGGTCCCCTAGCACAAACAGACACTAGTTTTGCAATTGCATCTTAATAAAATTGGAGATTATGTGGCCCAAAAAGCTACTTAATAATTCCTGTCTGAACTTGGCTGTTGACCTTTGGGGTACTGCCATCAAGTGGCTATCTTCCAGAACCTAATCCCGCAGCTGTTTCTTCTCAAGGTTCATTTGGTCACAAAGGGGATGGCCTGGCCCAACATTTGAAAGAACATATTTTCACAATTCAATCTGATGGAAATTGATGATCTCAAAAATGGCGATTCACCATCAAACAAACGGATAATAAGTTGTGCAGCAATATCACCTTGATAAAGCTTGACATCTTTAGAGCATATTCTCTAGTTTCTACGTTTGTTTGTCTGCACCTAAACAAAGCAGAGGGCGCTACCTCCGCCCAATGAAGAGAACTATACATAGGACTATCTTTTGCAGATTTCCGCTACT
>NW_026738633.1:540-1261 GCF_007210705.1 Tigriopus californicus
ATTACATTTGCCAAACCAGCCTAAATGAACCTCCCTTCAGGGTCTTTTGGCGCCAGCAGTCATAGTGTCAAGGAAAACCAAGAAATAGGTTAGGTGTGCGAAATCTAGCAAAGGAGACTTCAGAACCAAAACGGGTTTTACTTCTTACTTGCCAGTTTGGACTTTATTTAGAAATAGAACTTTGATAAGTCATGTTATATTATATTTAAGTCTTTCCATGAGTTTCAGATGAGCAAACCTATGATCTCAGGTCTATTTCGCTTAAGAACACGAAGAAGAGAGCAAGAAATATATTTATTCATATGGCCTCTATAACTAAGGCAAAGAGCTATGAAGAAAACTACACTAGGCTGATTTAATTAACCCATGAAGACATATAGAGATGTTTGAATTTATTTGCCAAAATGCAATTTTTGGCTTCTTTCTTGCCGTCTTTGGGGCTTACATAATTTGTTCTGCATGAAATTCTACCCATTTTTATTCCTCTTTGATAAGTAGTAGGTGCAGGACACAGAATATGATGACCTCACATTACCCCTTTTGACGGATTGTCAAAAATATTGTTGAATCTCGCAATATAAAAGGTTACCCTATTGTAAAAAAGTTTAGGTGCTAAAGCGGCACCTAAACTTTTTTGCTATAATCAATGCAATCGTCTCAAAATGAGTGGAAAATGTAGTATGGGTCCCCTAGCACAAACAAACTAGTTTTGCAATTGCAT
>NW_026738633.1:1297-1362 GCF_007210705.1 Tigriopus californicus
GAACATATAAAAAATCGACACAGACTTGCCTCAAAACTCCAAGTTTCTTCAGTTGCCAAGAGAGA
>NW_026738634.1:0-5101 GCF_007210705.1 Tigriopus californicus
ATAGCAAGAAATGCATATCACAAGTCTCTCAGGAGCGCTGACAGCCCACCAAAGATTGGAAGTGGAGAACCTGCTCTCCTTATCTGCCTCGTCCAGGATGGCGGGCTTGTACAAACGCCACTAAACGTGCCAAAAAGCCAACACTGAGTTTCCAGTGAGTAAATTTCTCCTCCTGAGGTGTTTGCATCAACATCGGAAAAAGTAGTGGAAGAGGTTCAGGGTTGCCTAGAAGAAAACCATCCCCTTGTGCAGCCCTTTACCGAACCCGAGATGGACATGGCCTTCAAGAAGGTGAAGAGCAAAGCCCCCCTCGGCATCGGGTATTTCTCCCTTCCAACTCTCACTTCTCCGGACCTAAGCCCAGCCACTCCTCCAAGATTTCTTCAGTCTCGCCCTCCAATCTTCCTTCTTCCCACCAACGTGGATCCTCCTGTGGAAGACCAATAGAGGCGAAGTACCAGGTGGATAGGTCCTCACCAGAACGAATGAAGCATCTGAGTCCTGCGTAGATGTTGGCCAGAAGGACACAGATTGAACGTGGAACTCCAGCTACAGTTGGAGTTTGAGGAATAACCGGGTTTGAAGAAAAATCTGTTCTATCTGGCCCATCCTTATTACTGCGAAAATAGCAGTAATGGCAAATGTAATTCTAGTCATATTCACTGTGATATCACTTTCTATTCAACTATTTTATGGCTTTTACCTTTGACCTTTTTTCTTTTTTTACACTTAACGGACTCTACAGTGTTAATATACCATCTTTTCTTTACATTTTCACGTCATGGCATGACCAAGAGTCACAATAAGGATAGTTATCATTATTTTTATAAAAACAGGCGCACCAAAAACGGAAAGACACAACCAAAGTTTTTGATTAGTACACCGGAAAAAATATCTGGCACACTTGTTATAAAGATTCATTAACAAAAGAGGGATTTAGTGAGATTTGGCAGAGGGTCCGGGCACAGCCTTTTCAAAGTGTCAATGCTGGCTTGCTTACTATGTAATGCACTTCCCCAGGTTCCCTTGACCATGTATAGCATCCTGGATCCCGACTCCAATCATTTCATTGACTTTAACCATCCTGATTCAAATCGAAAGGACTGAATTACCAACATTTTGATGAAATTGTCCTTGATGTAACTAACAATGAAGAGCTTAAAAAGGGGAGTTGTTTTCACTTCCAATGGTAAATTGTGACTTCTATCTCTCAGGAGGAACATTGACGAATTTCCTAGGCAAAGGATCCTTCGTGACCTCTCCTTTTGAGAGCTCAAATCTGATCATCCTCATTGAAGGACGATGGTTGACTCTGCAGTTTGAGGTCGTTTGGTGATGCCTCCCATCAGTTGTTTCGTGGGGTTCATCCACACTCCTCCCCGAATGAGAGAGGGTTATGATGCCCAGTTGTGATTGACAAGGACTTTCTCTTACTCCAACCTTTAACCATGTATTGGCCATTCCTCAATCATAGTTGTAGCTATGCTGACCAGCCCTAAGGTTTCGCGGGACCGACCATAATCCCATTTGAACAGGGTAAAGCCAACAATGTGGCGTCTAACTTAAGCCATAGATTTCTAGACGCTGGATGTCGGACGACCGACCACTCGGTTGGCTAAACAGTACAATAAACCGGTTGTAATCAATTCCCAGGAGACCATCCATTGTACTGTTTTACCAGCCGAATGGTCGGTCGTCCGACATCCAGTGTCTATAAATCTATGCTTAAGCAGAGCAGGCTGGGATGCAGCTTTTCCTTGGAGGCGGAAAGGATGTTGAGCGTGGCTCTCACAGAATTATCCCCAACTCTTTGTTAACGTCGGTCCCGTGTGGCATAATTCGTCTCGTTCTAAACGTACATATTCTCTAATAAACTCACTAAATGTGCACGAAACAGGGGCTCACGGATCAGTGTTTTCCTGTTTTACATCAACTTGTTCACTTTCTCTCTGACAACCGGGCAACCTCCAGTCAGAGTCAACACGAATGTGAACAAGATTTTGCCGAAGAATAGTCAAAATATGCCAGAACGAATGCCAGATCCGTAAAATATGCCAAATAGTTTTTCTGTACACCTGAGGGGGTCTTAAGTTTGTCAGAATTCCACATTTTGGGCATGCAATTAGAATAGATTAGATTTAACATGAATTACACCTGCTTGTTGCTAAGTTAAATAGGAATAGATTCAGCAGGAGTTCAATTGCAAGGGTGATACATTATCTAACATATTGGAAATAACTTAGCACCCCCGCTGTTTTAGTGCATATAAACGATCTCACTGAGTAACTATTTTTCATGTCAAAATACTCCCATACAAGCCAACATGCCAATACTTACTTCGCCATGGCTTAAAACATAAAGAATGGAAATGGAATAAATGGCCTGACATCCTTATAGATCACTTAACATCAATGAGCTCAGTCTAAACTACAGTAAGAGGAGATTTGTTCTTAGATAAGAACAGATAGAAAGAAGAAAAAGAAGAAAAGATAAGATTTCTAATCTTAGATAGATAAATTCACATTGAGATTAACCAATGTTCTCTTTCAACGTATCTGCTCCAGTAGTGCGGAATTATTGTTCCGTGATGGACCAGTCTTTCCTTACAAGACTTTGGTTAGTAAAGCGTCACACATGCAGACTTGCTGGTAGTACAATTTTTTGGCCTTGCTTCCTTCTGTGGTATGAAAGGCCATGTTCAGAAATATTTCCAGGTTTTAGAAATGCTAGGAAAGGCTTCAAAAAGGAAAAATTGCTTATAAAAATACTATGGCTACTAAAGATGTAATGTGCCAGGATTTTTTAGTATGGGCTTAGATGAAAGTACCTCATTTCCAGCTGAGTTGGGTTGACAGTTTTCATATGACGAGCTGGGCTCGGCCTGAGCTGGGCCAAGTCCAAGCTAGCCCAAGTCCGAGCTGGCTCATGTTCGAGTTGATCCATGTCTGCTTGGCTGAGCTATATCTGAGCTGGTCCTTTTTTGGGTGGATAGACCAATACACATATTGGCCAGTCCCTTTTCTCGTTTCNCCAACCCTCTCTTTGTAACTTGCCTGATAATATTTATTTATGCATTGCAACTAGCCATGTTTGAAAATTCACTCTCTTTTTATCTATTTGTAGGTTATACCTATTATTTACATTGGCAATTAAAACCTTGATTGATTTATTTCAAGGGGGCTCTTCAAATTGATTTTAGTTTTTGTTCTTCTAGTAGTTCTGATCGGCATGCGGCAGTAATTACTAACATTAGGAAATATTTTAACTGGAATGTACTGTAACAGTGAGTTACAGTGTTTGCACGTCACTTATTGAAAGAAAAAGTTCGTAATCCTCTTTTGTCAGGATTTATCGTAAGGAAAATTGGATTAACGTGTAGTCATCGAATAAGGGACTGAGTAACAATCAAATTGTTGATTGTAGGAGACCTTTCATTGTCATGCATAATGTTTCCTCGGCTTGTCTTTCAGTTAAAGACAAAAGGTGGCAAACTGATGTGGGCCACAGTAAAGTTCCATTGAGTTCGACCTGGGCTGAGGCACGGCCAAGTCGAGCTCGCATTGGGTTATATTATAGCTTATGGTTTCGAGCTGAGCTGAGCCAGAGCCTAAACCCAGCCTGTGGTTTGCGCCAAATACGTTTCAGAAGTTCGGTCTGGGCTGAGTCGTGGGCTAGCCCAGACGTCGAAATGCTCTCGAGTTTCGAGATGGGTTCCAGCCCATTTCATCTCTAAGGTTTACCATCAAAGGTGGGTCTCTATATTCAAAGTAAATAATTGCCCATTTGGATTTTCTTGGCGTCTTTCATTCCCCAAAAACAAAACACTTGATTTACCAACTCTTGGCCATGAAACTCCGTATCGGAAGGTTAACAAATAATGTTTCTTCTTGTGGGCTTTACTTTTGCCATCTGCCTCGGGGAGGGATTGAGAAAAAGGCTCTCCACTGGTGCACTTAAATTTGCCAAGGAATGTCATAAGATGGATCGTAAGAGCTGCCTTTTGACCTCATACAAAATGGGTTATATCAAATTATTCTTACAAATCAACAAGTCCATCTATAACACAAAACTTTATGGACAGCTTTGACAAGCAGCCTATTGTAGTAGCCTTTCCATCAGAATAAATTTGTCTTATTTTGCAAGCACTGCGCCAAGTAAATGATACAAGAGAATGTTGCAAGAATGTTGCAAGAATGTCGCTGCCCTCAAGGTTTTTAACCTTCAAGGAAATATCACTTCCAAGTTTTCTTACCCCCAAGTTATGTTAATCAAAGATAATAGAGAAGCCATCTTATTGCAAATCGATGGTCTCAAAAGGGCAGATAAAAATGCAACAAGTATGAAGTTTTGTCACGGGTTGGTGGGCACCCTGATTTTGGCGCGCCATTTGAGGGGGGTGCTTTTCGAACAAAGACAATACGTAGGCAAGAGACTGGTTGAGAATACGGACACGAATAGATTACTGCATTATTGTTTTTAACCGCTACGACTTTTGACCTGGATTTGAGTGCAAATTAAGGAGTGCGAGTTAAAGTACGGAAACAACCCGATTATTCAGGCTATTGGGACTGCTCCAGACGGTAAAAAACAATAGGAACCAGTGATCTCAAATCTGGATGGTTTTTTGCTCGTTCATTGGCAGACAGGATACTAACTCAAGTGACTCTAACTCAAGGGAGACAAGATGTCTCAGAAGGGGTCAAAAATCGTGTCCGTCGCCCCGTCTAGTAAGTCATTTAGAGTTTTACTCATGACCTCCTCAAGGTTAAGGTATCTGAAGGGCATGGGGCTTTAGATACTCCAGTCAAGGTTCAGCTAGCCGCTGAAGAACTTAAAACCATCAAGCAAGCCCGGATCAGAATTCCGGATCTCAGCCTTTCCATCTCTTATCCGGCTCCATGACACCAGTTGAACTCAATCCCATGACTCATTACTTGGCAAGGATCGAATTCCTCGCGCCACCACCAGAATGCTTTGCCGGGAAACCAACCCATTTCAATGTGTGGAGACGGCAATTTGAGGACCAAGTTAGCGAGCTATCTCTGAATGCACATGAAGTGCTGCAGGCTTTGGAAGTACACACTTCTGGAACAGCTTCGTC
>NW_026738635.1:0-5299 GCF_007210705.1 Tigriopus californicus
TTTTGACGAATTATGGGTGGTTAACCACAAGCAAATGGTGAGAGTATGCCTGGCGAGCAATTCAAGTAGATCAGTTTTCGAAACACATGGGTGACAGGCCAATGGCTGGCTCTACCGGTAGTAGCGTCTGATTGTACGCAGTCGAGGTGATCATGGCATCTCTGGTGTAAACCTGACTTGTTGATTTTATTTCCAAATTCTGGATAGAAACTCACAAAGGTAACCTTCTGCCTTTGTAAAGACTGTCTTCTACATTAATGTATGTAGCAATGATATTAGCGAGTTGTCCAAGTGCTTTCTGGTCAAGCATGTAGGCTAGCATTTGGGTGGGTCAAACGAAAAAGACCTCCCCAAAGCAGTGTTGCCAAATGTTAAATTGACGAAATTGTCGTGGTCAGGCACACCCAGTTATTTGAAGCGTGCAAAGAACAGAAAGTGTATTATGTGGTTATGATGGTGAGTTAAAGTGTATACCTCGACCACGTGTAGTAGAGGGCTCTGCCAGCTGCATTGGAAAACCCATTGTAAGTGGCCCAGCCATCAATCGATTGCACTTGGAAACCACAATACATTCACAACAAACTTGGCCCCACTTTTCTTTATTCCTGGTCAATGGTTCGTTTGAATCTGCATGATCCTGGGCCGTTTTTTCCTTGACTTCAAACCATCAAAATAATCCAACGCTTCAAAATACTGAATTATGAGGTTGTATAAGATTGAGTTCCAAACCATATTTTATTTCCGAACTACCTTACCGCTATTGGGAATGTAATCCCTGGCAGTTTATCAAGTAAAATCTTCTTGGAAGATAATCAATTCATTTTTTAGAATACTTTTTTTTTTTTCACTATTTTAATTTGTATACCTAAAAAAAACTCTCAGGTCCACACTTCACATGGAAATGATATGAAACCGAGGCATATTGGCTTCACCGGAGATTTACACCTGAAGGCAACCATCAATTTCAATGGAGTACTCCTTGCCATTCTTCGTTCAGTTGTAATCACTCTTTTGGAAACTCAATGAAATAATAATTTGGGAAAGCCATTGGCCTAGATTCGTAGCCATGGTCCTAGGTACTCATCCATCCATCCATCCATTCATCCATCCTCTTCTTGCTTAGGAGTAAGGAGAAAAGGTGATCGGTGGGTGGTGCTCTTGCCTTGTTCCACTCCCTAGATGTGAAACTCGCTGACTGGGTTTCTTTCAGATTGGTGTTAATGCTTAGCAATGGTTTTTTGATTGGGTCGTGTTAAGCTGGTTCGTAAAGAGAGAGCGAGGGCATTAGTTAGCTCATCCTGCGGGAGTAAGTAAATCAGTTGCTCAGGGATCTTTTTTATTTGATCTGGACAGTTCATGCAGAGCAATGCGATATAGGAATCTAATTAGATCTGAAGCTAATGGCTTTCCCCGACCGAGTTCAAGCCAAAGCTAGCCACCAGCAGGTAGATATGAGTGGTATGCATGCAGTTAACTTTGGATGAATATCTCAGTCTTTGATGTCCACGTCAATCTAATTCTGCGTCTCTTGTGAGATTGAAAATGTGGAAGGCCACCAACATGCGATGTGCATCAAACACTAACCGCGCTGAGCGAGGCTAAAATGTAGCATTGTATTTAAAGAATATACACACATTGACACTCTTTGGCCATAGGAAAAAAAGAAAGCGTTTCGTTCTCTGATCTCTTTTTATTCTTTTTTAGCTCTTTTTTGCGAGAAGAATGGCTCACTGGATTCATATTTTTTATACATGATTGTATATACAATAGTTTCCCCGTTGGTGCCTGGAGGGCTATTCCGGGTTCAAGGGTCCTTTCATTCATTATTGTGGCCTAGTGACTGGATTATATAATGCTGTTAAAAAAGCAAGATCAATGGCGGACTGTGTTTGCACGTCACAATTACAAGAATATTGAATGTTTTACATACTGCCACTGGTCTGATTTTGTTTCTCTCGTTTTATTATGCTCCCGAGCATAAAAATGAACTACCATCTTGATTGACTAGTGTGAAGTCAATGCTCAACAGGTCACAGTTTACTTCTGGATAGCATTTAACAATGCATACTAGCTTAAGAAGCATATTAATCGCGGCTGACTTTCCCAGATTCTGTTATGGCCGCGCCGAACTTTCAGAGATGTTGGATAATGTGCCGACGTAGACAGCGGTGGGGTTCGTGGACATATTCACTGAACCCAGGAATTCCAGCCATGATGCACATATGCATCCGGACAACGTTCCATTTTGGACTTTTCCTTCGACGAGATGGTCGGTATGACTCCTCTGCCATGATCGACACGTCCAGCGGGTCAGTGGACAACAAAAGATCTTCTATGTGGGGCATTCTATGGCACCACGGCCATGTGGATTATGGCCAATCATATGCCCGGTTTGCACCGACAGTATTCGGTCCATGGTGGCCTTGGCTCCGTGGCCACCTTGTCAAATATGGCTAGTCCGTTATTGAGACTAATGGCGCCCATTAGCAATCAACTTGAGGTGAGAGAATGAATCCAGAAAAAAAAAGGCCCGAAGAGACTGGCACAAATGATTGGATTGGGAAATCAAGACAAAAACTTGGGCAGTCAATGGCCGTATCGTTAGATGATTGAAGTTTCCGAACTCGAAGGGAGGAAAAACACGTCAGAGATAGATTTAACCTGATTCAAAAGCAATGGACATTTTTTCTTCTTCTTTAACCACCGAAACTTCTATTCCCTTAAAAGAACTCTTTGTAGAAAGTAAAGAGACCATTGATCGATCTGTTCCAGGGTAATGTAGTCCTATATGTACTCGTAAAGTATGATGGAGTATACCTATATACCCTTTCATGCAAGCATCGCACTCAGGCAAAGAAAAGTTATTTTTGTTTGAATCAGAATGTTTCGGCCTCTTTGTCCTCATGATGAATAAATTCATTTGAATGTCTTGTCGTCCATGGGGGAAAGAAGGAACCGACCGATGGAAGAGTAATCCGCGCACCCAGCCACATTCTATATCCTACCCTTTAATCGTGTCTTTTTGGTTCATTTATCAGTCTTTCTTACCCAAGCTTCGCTCAGGTGTACCCATCACCCAATCGGCCGAGGAACAAAGGACACCATGCTGGACCAGTACAGGAATTCGAAGCGGGACTCCGTGACCGTTGGATTGGGAACTGTTTCCAACAGCAACATTTCCGGAGCGTGGAGTCCTTGATGAGGATGGTGAAGAGGAGGAGAAAGTAGCGGAATAGGAGGTGCTGGACGAGCTGAACGAGGTAGTGGACATCGGGGATCGATGTCCTGACCCAAAGGGAATTCGGTGCATGGTCAGCGTGTAACCATCTTTCGTCATAACCTGATGAGATTCAATTGGATATCCTTCCATTTTAATCATCAAAGGCTGAAATAGGAAAAAATACTTGAAATTCCTTGATTGATCAATACCCGTTATTTTAAGAGTCTAAAATGGGGGTGATCATATTCACAGGTCAGTGCCCTCATTTTCTTATGTAATGAAGACAAGCAATCGGAGAACTCAAAAAACACTTGATGCTCAGGTTTTATTTTATTGGCGGATGTGCTAGGCTCCGTATAGGCCGGGGAGGAGAATCAAACCGAGGACCTCTCTTACTCTAGGTAACTGTGCTAACCACGACCCAACATCTCCTCCCAAATGGATCAACATTTGGCATCGTGGTATGAATCTGCAAAACCTAGGGAGACGACTCTTGCCTTGAATGTGCTGCCTCTTAGACCACTCGATTATACTCGACTATCAGGTTCAAACATTAAAAAAGTTGAATGAACGATTTCTTTTCAGTGGTGTCAACAACAACAACAACCAACGTAATTTCAAGGCCTACATCTTGAGGTAGTTTTCCAAAAAGTATTGATCTTTTCTGTTTCGAACTGAGAGATGTCAAAAATATCCTTTGAAAATAGGATCACGAGATACATGGCCACTGAAAGGGGTTTTCTCTTCCTTATCATCTCGAAAGGCCAACAAAATCTTTAAAGATTCTCTTTGTATCATTGTGATCAAAGAACAGTCTTTGATAAGGGAATCCCCCACCCCTCTGGCCGGCGCTCACTGGCACACTAGGCTCGATTTGAACACCTTATGCGAACAGAGAACTAGAACATATTTTCCGCCAGAATCAATATCATTTTTTAAATCATAAGGGTTTCAAATGCATTGAATTTGGCGTTTTTGCAACATGAGAAAGATGCATCACATCAAACATATTGAGTGATGAGATCAACCCGCCGTCTATTTTTACATTTAGTTGTTACTCTCTCACCTGTAAAATGTGAACTTCATGTTGGAAAAGAAAACAATCATCTAGCTTTTAAGCAATACAGGCTTTAGAGTCTTTCAATCGGGAATGCCTCAGAAGAGCTTGAATAAGAATCAAAGCTCAAATGTTTGTTTTTCATCTTTTTCTAACAATCTCAGACAAGCAGCCAAAAAAACATGCGTTGACAACTATCTCTTTTAAAAATTGAATTCATCTCTCACACAAAAAGCTAGGTTTAAAATTAGAATTAGCCAATGCATTTTTTATTTTCCCCAAATCCCTTTATCATTGAGGTCTTGAAAAATGAAAGGACTTTTCATTTGGCCTGAACATCTACGTGAATGCAATTTCGTGATTAGTGTGGTTGGGAAATTCTCACAAACCATTGAGCTCTTGACTTTCATTCACCTGTGCTAAAACGAAAGTCTAGGGTAAAAACCGATGGCCCTCATTGCACATTTTCGTGTTCACCCGATTAGCTAGACAATTCCAAGTAGGATGGTAGCCACTCCTGACTGGTATTGAACTTATAATGTCGAGTAATTGCTGATTGAAGCGTGTTTCGCCATTTTCGGGCAAGACTTGCATTTCGGTCTGGCCAAATTCGCCCTCAAACCTCACGTTTGTTGTTCGCACTCACCGCGGGCAATGTATTCTCGTCCCAAGGGACCCCATCAACCCACACGAGATGCTCGGGTGACTGTCGGGCTCGTGAGTTGGAACTTCGATCTCCTTTGGGTGTCATCAAAGGCTGGCGCTTCGAAGGCCGTTCAGGTCCACTAAGACTGGCCATCCACGGTAAATCTACATCGATCGATCGGCGGCCTGAGTTTGAGCTTCTTTGGCCAGGAGGCCAAACGTCGGGCGGACCGTTTATTGATGACCATAATAGGATGAGTAGTAGCGGTGGAGGCCCACCCAGCCAAGTGTTTCCAGGGAAATACGGCTGCACTACGCATAAAAGCCACCTACTACCCGTTTAACCCAGAAGTGGTATCATGAATCTCTCTCCTTTT
>NW_026738636.1:0-1138 GCF_007210705.1 Tigriopus californicus
GTTGGGGCTCTGCGGATGCTTTTGTTCTTGTCTCTTAAGGGAAAAATGAGACAACCACCAAACACCGATGGAGCTAAACGTATCAACAAGTACTGTCACTGTGTGTGGACAACAATCGTTGGAATGTTGTCTGGAGATAAGGCGACTAGACTTTGTCCATTTTAAAGGGAAACATACCATCTGGACTTGAACTTTCAAACAGAGTGCAATGTATTCAAGATAAAGTAAATAGACGATTTTGATAGAAAAAAATTCTCCACCTGCTGCCTATCTAAGCAAATGAAGTAAGATGCATACAAGTATTCAACAAGTAATGAAGGTTAGTAGTCGTAGAAATGGGCAGTACCTGATCAAGAGGATCACGTCAGGGCGTGAGATATTCTCCGTCTAATCAACCAGTCTTTTATTAGAGAGCAAACTTAACTTGACTGAGTTCAGAAGAGAAGTGCTTTTTTATATTCTCGATTCTATCAAGTGAGCACAACAAAGCGGAAGATTCAAAATCGATGGTACTATTACAGTTGTCAAATCAATTGTTTTCATAAGTGATCATTTCTTTCTGAAAGTGAATTTCTTTTATTACTTGCCAGAACAAAACCACATTAAAAATGCTAACTATCCTTTACCATTGTGGGCTCTTATGAATAGGAATGGGCAAATTGTGTAAAAAGAATTCTTTTCAAAGAAAAAAATACCAATTTTTTACTCATTTGCACTTTTCACCATTATTTGCCCCTTTTTCACTTCTTATTTTGCACTTTGTCTGCACATTTGGCCTAAAACTGTGTATTTTGGTTGAAACTTGCGGTTGAAATCAAAGTTTGAAATCAAAGGCTGCCGCCAAAAAACAAAGATATAAAAAGTTAAATTTTGAGTAACTGATTTCAATTATTGAATTGTGCAGGCCCAAAGTACTTCATTTTGGTTGAGAAACATGATAGAACAGAAATGAAACATGCCAGTTTTAAGTCAAGAGACAAGCTAAGCAGGGCGCTAAGATAGTTAAGCAGTCCCAAAAAACGCAACACAGCTGCCTTCTTTATATCCTCCAGGTTAACTGTGCTCTCTCTTTGAGGAAGATAAATTTCAACTTTTCTTCAGTGAGATCAACGTAAACACTAGATAAATGTTGCAGATC
>NW_026738637.1:0-1046 GCF_007210705.1 Tigriopus californicus
ATAAATTTAAAAATAAATAAGATGTATAAAGAACTTATAAAAAACGAAACATTCTTAATTAGTGGCGGTCGTGCGTCATTATGGGATAGAGTTGGTTCATATGTGGAAGATGCAGGCCAATGGGTTGGTGGATTTTGTTATGGATTATTTGCTGATTGTCCTGATGAATGCTAATTTAATACCATGTCAATAAAGAAAAATGCAAAGGTTATAGTTAGGTTAGTTGTTCTTGGATTTCTAGCTCTTTTAATTTGGAACTTTATCTCGGGGTTGTTCAATCCTTTTATAAATAATTAGGCATAGCATGTTTCTTTGTATTATTAAATATGTACTAAACAGAACCACCAAAACTTTTGGTGGTTCTTATTATTTTGCTGATTTACTTAGCAATTGTTTTGTTAAAATGAGAGCAATACCAAGTTGTCCTCCTCCGCTAGCGCTCGTTCAATCCCATTAAGTTAGGGATTTTTTAAATTGCATTTTTCTGATTTTTAGTTATTTTGGGTTTTATTCTAGAGCGATATTTCCCTAAGTTCCGTTCAAATTTTCGGTTATTTCTAATAGGTATTAGGTGTGATTTTAATAAGTCTTTGAGTTGCTCAACCATAGCTACATCTTTAGGTTGCTCATCAAGAAACAGGGTAACCACTCTGTTTTTTAAAGGCCCATATGATACATTGGGGTTTATTTTATAGTCCCCGCTAGCACTCGCTTGAAGTCAGTGCCCGCCCAGCATATCTTGGATGTTTGAAAATAACGTGATAATTCTAACGGATTTTAGCGTAAACAGAAGTGATGAAAAATTTAATTTCATTATTGATGGCGGTGACGACAGTGCTTTTAGGAATAGGGTTAATTCTTATTCTGAAGATGTAAACAATGGATAGGCAGATTTTTCCTATTGGTTTCTTTGATACCCACCCGGAAGATGATCAGACGGAATTCGATGGCGTTTGGAGTGTATATGCTTATTTTTGATAGTGGTTTGATCGCCATTAGTGATATCAGTGGCGGTCTTTTTGTCGTGAAAAAATCGGAATAAAATA
>NW_026738638.1:87-1009 GCF_007210705.1 Tigriopus californicus
ATTTGAGGTTTTGTCTGATTTGATCGACTTCTCATGCTTGGGAAGCGTGTTCTAAAAAATAGCATTGGTTGAACTTGCATGATGCGATCTTGCTTGGATGGAAATATAAAACATCAACAGAGATCGAGGCAAAACACTCAAAGAGATAATTGGAGAGAATGCCAAGGGACATTACAATATCAAATTCTCAATGACGACACGAGTCTACCACTTTTCGTTCCCATTATTGCATTTAGATTTGAACATAGTGGTGAAACGGGATACAACAACTGTCTCTTTTCGACACAATGAAAAAGCTTCTAAATATTTCAAAATCGATATAAACTGGAGGCAGGAAGAAACAGTTTTTTTTTGTTTCGACCACGCGAGACCATTTGTCTGGCACCTTTTTGTCTCGTAGTTCTTTCTTTGATTGGTGTCTTCCCTTCATTACAGATAATTGGGGTCCAGTTCTGCTTGAATGTGTAAATCTTATCATTCATAAATATTTTGATCGACAAGAGTGCGCACATTAAGAGATGAACAACGAGCCCAAGTACAACTTTGAAAGCAATCTACTCGCAAAAAGCAAAGAAATTTCAATAATAGATAAAGGAAATCAACAGTGCACGTGGTGTTTTGTATCAAGAACAGCGAGATGAAGAATGAAGAATGTCGATCATTGCTGGTGGCTAACCGCAAATTCGCCATTTTCAAGATTGATCCCTTCAAAATGACAATTGAAAGGCACCTAGCTCCGTTCTAATAGACCAATTAAAAGGTCAGACTCATTTTGGCTTGGGGACACTTTTGTTCCAAGTGTTTGGTCGTCCCGTTTTTTTTTGTATCATCTTGACCACATTGTTCAAGGAGAAAATTGCCGAAATTAAGCGACGGTAATTGGATAGATTTTCTGGCAAGATGTGTACTACATAATAGGAAA
>NW_026738638.1:1045-1124 GCF_007210705.1 Tigriopus californicus
CATTGTTCAAGGAGAAAATTGCCGAAATTAAGCGACGGTAATTGGATAGATTTTCTGGCAAGATGTGTACTACATAATA
>NW_026738638.1:1160-1525 GCF_007210705.1 Tigriopus californicus
GTTCAAGATAAAAATCCAGCATACGCCATCAAAAACCATTCTCTCCAAATTTATTCATTCCCTAGGCCATGCACCAAACTCTACGTACACTATACCTACAATACCCAACATCTCCAACTTGTCTCAAGATCCCTTACTACATGAACTCATCCCGTCACTTGTTGACGATCCGCACCAAGTATGGATCACTTCCTTCACGCAAATTGAGCTTGACGCCATTGAGCAACAGGGAACGATGACTTGTGTCGCATGACTCTGATCCTGTTGATGAGGATTTCCCATCCCAAAGAACTGGACAGCGAGCCTCTCACCCTCCTCTTCGGACCCATGGAGAGGGACCTGATCACGTGCCATCGTCCTCGTTT
>NW_026738638.1:1561-2058 GCF_007210705.1 Tigriopus californicus
CCTATCTATCATATATGGTCCTTCCTTCCATCGTCTAGTCGTTTTATCTTTTGAAGTATGGCTTCCATAATTATAGGGATGAAGATTGAACTTGAAACTTGCATTGCGGCTTCTATTTTTTATTTTTATTAATATTACTTCATTCATGAATGAGCGCTCCTAGCTCCATGGCACCATTTTTTACTTTTTTAGAACGTATTTGGTGGGACAGTTTCAGATAAGCATCACGAGTGGTCGATTGGTAGATGCCCACGCTTGGAAGATATAGTACAGTTTGCTTTGTTGTTTAGGATCAGTCGTACATCCGCCTTGGCCGTACCGATTGGTAGATGCCCACGCTTGGAAGATATAGTACAGTTTGCTTTGTTGTTTAGGATCAGTTTGCTTTTGTTAGGAAGGATGGCAACATTGGCTGGATCTCTAGGGTTGGGAAATCCTGGCGAGAGGAACGCGTTCAAAAGGGGCGCGCTCTCAATTAAGCATTGAAGTACTCGCGT
>NW_026738639.1:0-3570 GCF_007210705.1 Tigriopus californicus
TGACCCTGGCTATTGCAAATGTAAAATATATTTATTGTATAATATGAGTCAGGCAGGGATTTTTCTTCTTTTTTGTGTGAAGTATTGAGATTCTAGTTTTATTTTGAGGACAAGCTTGAGCTTTTGCCAAAAAAACAAGCAGGAATAAAGTGAGAACTAGAGAACAACCATTTTTTTGCAACAAACCAAAAGATATTGACAATGCAGTATTTAAAGGAAACGCGGAATTTATATTTTACAATACATCTTTTCTTTTCATCTGACCTTTTTCCTTCACCAGGTTTGAAAGTAAATTACAATCAATGTAAAAGTTTCCAATTTTGAGCCCTCCAAAATATATTCAAAACGATGAAGTACTTGCTTCTCTTGCAGGTTCCTTCAATGTTATTTTATTTCCCCCCCTCCCCTCTACACACGCATTTCATCAAAATTATACGCTCCAAATGTTTTTTGAATTGACAGATGCACACCGCCAAAAAATTGAACATTACCTGATTATGATTGTTCAGTCTGATAGCCGGAGAGGATTATGGATTTTTCCACACAAAGATAATCCATGATTACCATGGCTACTCGTTTCATAAAAAAATAGTTTTCTCCACTTTCTGCTATCTTTTTTGGTTTTTTGTTTGGATGCATTTTTTACCGTTTTGCCTAAAAAACTTCACACTTTTGTTATTTTTCCCCCTTTTCCTTCAAAACAAGTGACCTCATTGTGGGTTTCCATTTGTCTTCGATCACGTTCCTCATTTGTAGTTCGGTGTAATAACCAATATAAGAACGATGTAAAAGAAATATATAAGTATATTTGAAAATCAAAGCCAAAATGCCCATGACGTAGCATATATAATATACACAAGACGATAGGGCTCCATTCCTACCTCATTTGAGGACTTGATTGCTTTTTTGTTTCAAAAATCAACGATATGTTCAATTTGATTCACTTTCGTTAGACCTCTTCGGACCCTCAGTCTACATAGATCGTTCAACACAAATTGAGAGGTAGAAGATTTTCAAACATCGCCACAAGGTAAGTGAAAGCAATTTTGTCAATTCATGAAATGAACTTCAAACTACCTTTAAGTGTTCGAAACATTTCCTATCGATCAGATCATTACCAAAGCTAGCGTTAAATTGTTCAGTTATTATGGACGCTTGGATGAAAGCACCTCTTGTGGCCATTTTAAGTCTTGCAACTACAAAGAGCCAAGCAATTGGTAATATCTCTGTCAACACTTTCATCTCTTATGAGGTAGCTCCTTGGAGTGTCGAGGATGCCAAAATCAAGGAATTTGACAGTTTCTCATCTGGATGGTAAAGCTGTCTTATTAATATTTATCGTTCTTGCATATTGTCACTTTTTCAACTTAAGTCTTGATTTTTTCTATTATCCTCTTACCTCACAATGCTAATGTGATTATTTGAACACTCCGGAAGAGTGATACAATTCGACACAAATGTACTATTGGCTGGGACGAAAAACACCCATTTCAAGAAAATGTGTTCATTCCGGGTATTTTGTGTAAGCCACATAAAAATGTTGATATTTTTGGCTCGTTCCATGATATCTCTGTTACAGCCAACATTTTGGAAACATAACATTTGTAATTTGATTGTGATCTAGTAATATAATTACTTGAAGCTCGACGTCATAATTCCAATGATTAAATCGAGTACTAGGCCAAAAAAAAATTCCATGGAGACCTCTGCACTCGCAATCAGCTGCGTACATCTATGAAATCTGATAAAGCCACTGATCTTTTTTCTTGACTAGATGACTTAAATATAATTTGAAGGAACTTACATAGAATATTTCATCGTGGAGGATTAAACCTAAATCCTTCATGGATAAGACCTGCTGAATGCCTTTACATTCACCATCTAATAGTAGAGAGTCTAATGGTGTTGACTCAAAGTCTTTGAGTGGAATTTAATTCCATTCAGTGCCATGTTACTCTTAGCAACCCAAGGGTAGATTTGATCTAGAACCTCTACCAGAAAACCGGAATTCTGACTGACCATTCCTACCAACTACCAATTTTGTGTCATCAGCATAGTAAGAGATACTGTCATTACTACTACCAAGCTTCTGAAGCGGAGCAATGAAGATAATGAAAAGGAGAGGACCCAAAATGGAACCCTGAGGAACACCCGACTTGACATCATGTATGTCACTAAGAGATCCCTCAACCTTAACCAATTGCTTCCTACCAGAAATGAAACTTCTTTACCAATTGAGAACCTTGCCCTGGATCTCAATCTCATGGAGCTTGTTAACTAAAAGGCCATGATCTACCTTTACAAATTCAAGATAGACTACATCGACCGACTCGTGACTCTCTAGCCCCTCAATAACCTGCTCTATCTGCTGAATCAGTTGGGTAACCGTCCTAAAATGTGCTCGAAACCCATATCAGTTGGGTAACCGTCCTAAAATGTGCTCGAAACCCATGCTGGCTAGGAGGAAGGACTTCATGGATATCAAGAAACTCTACAAGTTTGAATTTCATGATTTTCTCAAACACCTTCGCAATATTCGAAGTGAGAGAAGTTGGTCTATAATTACTGGGGAGCGACTTATCTCCTCCTTTGAAAATTGGAACAACATGAGCTACCTTCAGAGAAGAGGAAAACTTGCCCTTGTCCAAGATGCAACGCATCAAGTACGTCGAAACAGGAGCAAGATTCTTTGAGCATCTGATCAGTGCACGCGATTCTCTGTCATACTGTTTTCTACCGGATGTCCCATTGTTATTCTTATTCTCTTATTCCTGCTCGCGTCATGTCAGGGTTCCCGCACACTCCTCCATGCCCCGCCTATTCATGGCTATCTCGGGGATAGGCTTTAATGACCATATCGTGTGGGGGCTCGCCGGTATCTGTGTGGTCTGGACCTTGTCATTGGAGTGTTTTCTGATTCCTCCGGATGTTCTTTCACCAATTTTTGAAGACCTCTGTCTTCATGGGTCGGGTCCGGATTCGCTCTTGGTTTCGGGACACGAACATCTTGTTGACAGAGGAACTTCCGATTTCTCCATTTCAACCGTCCCGACTCCGTCCTGAGCATATAGCTCCAACGTTGCGGGACACACTTCTCGATTTCTCCAAGGACTTCCCAGATTTTCGTTTCTCGGTTTTGGATACGGACAATGTCTCCAATCTGGAGAGAAGGTAACTCCTTTACTCTCGCATCATGGTGTTCCTTAGCTTTTCTTCGCAATAATTCGGCCCTCTGATCGGCCTCTTGGATCTGGGCACAAAGATCTTGGTGGAAACACATAGGGCTACTTGGAAGCCGTGTTCTTGTTGGTTTCCCAAAGAGTCTTTGTGCCAGAGATAGGCCGTCCTTCCCTGGAGTGTTCCGATACTCCAGTAAGGCATGAAGGAAACGCTCATCGTCCAAATTCTTTTGAAGGCAAATCTTCCAGATGATGGCCTTCATCGACTTTACCGCAGCTTTGGCATAACCATTTGCTTCGTGATGGTACGGAGATAATGGGTCATGGGAAATGTTCCACTTCTCACAAAAGTGTGCAAACTCGGCTGACTTAAATTGAGGGCCTCCATCCG
>NW_026738640.1:0-1282 GCF_007210705.1 Tigriopus californicus
TTCAGTCGGGTTTCCCCTCTCCTCATGCATTTCTTTGAAAAGAGATAGCTGAAACTAGGAGAACAAAAATACTACTACTTCTCGTTGCTCTTGATCCAAGATCACGCCCGTGTTAAAAAATGTTGGGAAATTTCATACGGTAAGATTTGAAATGCATCCCACCAGAGTTAGTGATCTATTCATTGTGTCAATATTCTTAAGTAATAAGTATTTCAGCAATATCATCTGGTTATAGCCTGTGATTTCAAAGCGTACATTCTCTTGTTTCTGCAAATGTGTATGTACACCTAGAAAAAGCTACCTGAGGCAAATTAAAGGGAAAATAGTTTCCACCATTTTGATTTTTTGAAAAACTTCACGCAAAGAAGGGACAGCCATTGACAATTTTGTTTTCTAATAACAGGGTTTCAAACCACAAATGATCAGGCAACCATGAAATGAATTTTCTAACAGCGATTAACATCCTTGGCGTTGTTGAGAGTCAAGATTCTACCCACAAAAACAGATGTTCATGAAAGATGGGTTTATCAAATGGCTTTGCTTGGAAACCACTTGTGCAAAACTTTGTAATCTATAAAGGCCAAATGGTGGGCTCACGAAGACAGTATCAAGTTGTGTTTAGATTCCCAACATGAAATTTTCAATTGAGTGCCAACTTTTGGCCATTGCTAGTAAGTAAACACCTTCTTTACACATGGTGGTTAAAATGTCTGATTAAGTGTTTACTCAAATGACAGGACTTCTAGATGCTATTTTCTTTGTTAAAGAAACCAAAGGAATGTTTTGATCAATTTGTCTTTTTTGAAAGTAGTTTGTATTGGTATACAAAATCACTTAAAATACATTACGTATAAGGTATCACTGTCCAAAACCTAGGCAAAATGTTATTAGTACTTTAAGCTATGCTTGGTCAAGCAAGTTAATCAGTATATATTGAGAGGATGCTCAGTTATTGCATTTTGATCAGCGCATATTGGATTAAAATAGATGAATAAGTGCCCTAAATACGTCTTATGTTATCGGAAAGCCAAATGACGTACTTCTTCACGTATGGCATGAAAAAATATGACATCCTTTCACTTTCGTAACTTTTTCTTTACAAGTTAACGTCCCGCCTCACTCCGGATATATCGTCATTTTGAGGTAACTTTTTATGAAAAATTCTTTTACCCAACCTATTTTTGTAAAAAACACATCACACCTAAACCACCTCTTTGGCGTGAAATTTTGAAAAATATTAACTTTTCTTGTTAATTTGATTTTGAAAACAAAAACAGAACAC
>NW_026738641.1:0-869 GCF_007210705.1 Tigriopus californicus
TTTCTTTTGAGTATTAAGCTACTTATCAGCCGGAACTAGATTTGTTGCTCTCTTTTCCAGTGAAGAGGTCTGGTTTGTATTCAATTTGTATTACACATCAACTCCATTTCATTTACTTGGCTTTTTCATTCATTTTTTGAGCACCCTTTTTGCCATATTTAAAAAACTCCATTTTTAACGTTTTCTTGTGTGATTATTATCATTTTTTTCGTGATTTTCAACGATTTGGCTTCTCATATCTAAGTGTGAAAATACAGAATATTTTTTTCGCTAATGCCCTTTGTGAATATACGTGTTCGAATTGTCCGCGATAAACCTTACAGAAGATGGATTCTCGGTCAAGTGAAAATGAGTGCAAATTATACCAGCATGGTTTTCAATAGCTCATCTTCTGCACTCGTGCATTTGTGAAAGCATGATTCGAAAGATATCGTCATTTTTTAACACATAAACAAAACGAGACTCTCGATTTCAATTTTGGAGAAATGTCGGGAAGCTCAACGCAAATTTTTGGACCACCTTTCATTTCGAGGCTTAAGAATAGATTGGAAAATTTTACTCGAAACCTCGTCAATACGGCATGTGAAGCAAAAGAAATTCAAGAAATATGTAGTGTGGCAACACTGATTTTCAGCATTTTGAGGAGGGAGAATTAAGACCAGCATTGTAGCCAACCTGCACTCTCACTGAATCGTCGACTTTTTTCAAATCCAAATTGCATTCAATTGAATTTCCAACTATCAAGAGCAGGGATGGGAAATCATTAAAGACCATGTTTGACCACCTGGTAGAAAATGGCAGAAATTGGTCGCAAATTAGTGGCAGAAAATGGTAACAAATACAATTTTTCTTAATCACCTTCTGTAGAC
>NW_026738641.1:897-1342 GCF_007210705.1 Tigriopus californicus
ATCTAATCCGTTCTAACGGGATTCCAGGCTATGGAGGCTGCTCAAAGCTGCGAAAACATCAAAAAGTCCGGATTGATCATCATGGAGTATCCCCCCGCCTACAGCAAGCTGGATTTCCCACCTTCGTACGAAGACCTGCCCAACCTTCACGTGAACTTGCCCGCCCCTGAAGGCGGAGACACCCCGGCTGAGGCTGGAGCCCTGCCTACCAAAGTCCCTTTGGAGAACTCCAAAGTCTAAAAAGAGAGGAAAATGTTTCCACTTGTTAGAAGTGATAAGACGATAACCATTCAGTTAGTTTCATTCATACCACACCTCTTTCCCACCCACACATATTCGCTCGTAATAACTGTTATACAGCAATTGATACCATTGAAACAAGTAAAACGGAAGGATATTAATTCTCAGCCACGTCATCAAGCCAAAAAGAACACGAAATCTGAAA
>NW_026738642.1:0-1844 GCF_007210705.1 Tigriopus californicus
TTTTACTTAGCTGAAGATATGATAGATGAAGCAAATGAATTCTTTGAGATTATGAGTAAAAATGGTCAAGGCCAATGGAATTCTGCCGCACATAATGCTCCAGTAACAGAACCGCAGTGCATCCCTATTCGTTATGTTCTTAATGGAGTCTATGTGCACTGTGATACTAGTGCTCAGAATACAGACGTTTCGTTTATAGACTTCGAAGATTATGAAGTTTCTGGCTCAAATACTGTGAATATTTATGTTTCGAATGTAGTGGGTAAAACGAATGGATTTGCTTCAGACTCTAAAAATGACTGTGTTATAGAAAACTTCTATTCTGGAAATTTTAATCATGAAATGGCTCATGTTTTTGGACTTGGTCACACCTTTTGGTCAAATGATGGGTGTGATGACACATGGGATTATAACTGGGTTTGGGATTATAATTGTGACGGAGAAGTAGATGTAAGGAAGGATAGATGTTGGACTGATGAACCTACATATAACGATGAAGATGCATGTAATACAGATATATTTTGTGAAGAACACCCTTGTTGCGATTGGACAGCACAAAACAATAATTTGATGACTTACAGTGCATGGGCCGGTAACCCTGAATTATCCGCATTAACGCCCTGTCAGATTACAAGGATGCTAACCGATATTTCAGATGACATGTGTGATTATGTAGAAGATATCAATTCTGGATGTCCTCCCCCAAAGGCCAATATAGGGATACTGCCCCCAGTCACAGGTTCTTCAGATTGCCCTAGCTGTTTCTATTTGAATTCAAGTCATAATGAAAGTGTTTATCAAATAGATATAATAGACCAATACGGAGGAATAGTTGTAGAGACAGGAGAGATTTTTGATCAGGCGAGGAAATATTGTGTAACGCCTCGTACAGATAATCGTGGGACTCCGTATTGGCCAAATGGTTTTCAAACTGGAGAAACTTATAAGTTAAAATTACAAGTATGGAATGAATGTGGCGACAGAAGCGAAAATGAATTAAGTTTCACTCTTCCTTCACCATGTGATATTTTAGTCAAAGAAGTTGATGACCAGTTTGAATTAATAGGTATATCTCCAAATCCGTCATCAAAATTTATAGATGCAGAATACAATGTGAAAGGAAGAGGTGTTCTTAATATATATGGAGTCAACATAAACACAAAATCTGTTTATAGTTTAGCAGATTATGAACAGGAAATTGGGGATGATCAAAGTGTTCGAATAGATATATCGAAATGGGAAAGAGGCCAAACTGCTCTTATTTTTAAATTTAAAGACGTAATACATGTTGAGAATTTCATTAAACAATAATTTCATGAAATGGATAATAATATTTTGTTGTATTCCAATTTTAGGAATTGCTCAAGAAGCACCATTTTTTGAAACTACGATATATCTTGAAGATGCATTTGGAAACGTAGACTCAGTGATGGTAGGCCACGACGAAAATGCAAATAATAATTACAACCCTAATTTTGGGGAACTAAATTTGACTGAACCATGGGATTCAATTTTTGAAGTAAGGGCAGCACATTATCTTGATTGGCCTTCTAGAGATTTAGTACTCTCAAAAAAGATTATAGGGTCAAATGAGGGAGGAATTATTGGGAATTATGATTGCTTATTGGTTAATGAACCAATAATTATTTTTGCTAATGTTAAACATCTTCCATTATCAATCTCTTGGAATCAAAATGATTTTTCTTCCAGCATGTGCAGAAATAGAACAGTTCTAACTCCAAGTATTTTACCAATGATCACTGAATTTTGGTTTGAACAAGAGGTCGATTATTCATGCATGGCTGAAAATGACAATGTAATTTTTGATGAATTTGACCTAAGGG